>NW_017670346.1:271597-341795 GCF_001879085.1 Nicotiana attenuata | reverse complement strand
CCCCCCCCCCCCCCAGCACTGATTTTCAGAGAACAAGGACCGACTCCCCCTGACCTCGTCTTCTCCAGGCACCCCCTTAGCATAATTTCTGGATTTTTCTTCATGGAGAACATCACAGAACCTTAGAACTTGGCTCCATCTCCATAGCTCACGCCGGATTCTCCTCCAATCTCTGTCGCAACCAGCCGTAAAACCAGCTCCGGGTACACGAAAACAGTAGCTCAAACCTAGTCACTTCTTCTGTTTCTTCCCATTCACGACAGCGCACCAGAAACCAGTTGGCTATTCCTTTCGAAAAATCACGCGAGACAGTTTTAAGCGATGTTGGTTTGAGGTCTTCGTTCGAGGCTGTCGATCGAAGCTCCGGTCATGAGGCTCTTCGTTTCGCTTAATTTATTCTAGGCGAAATACATAAATGGCCCCTTCATGTTGTCCTCAACGATCAGACAAACACTTTAACTGACCTCTCTACCAATTAAACATTTCAAGTGGCTATTAAATGTATCAAATAAACACTCAAGTGCAGCAAACCATATGCGTGAATTACACTTGCCGATACATATTAAATGAACCAATAAAAAGGCGACACGTGATTTGTAATAATTAAAACAAAAATAACCATCTGACCCCTTCCTCACCTAGCTATCTCAAAAAATTAGTCCAAATTTCCGGCGAGTTCTAGTCCGACAAAAATGGAGTCTCACCGTGGTGATGAAAATTTTGAATTAACAGACATCTCGTACAACCCAAGTATTACACGAGCAAAAGCTCTCTGATCTCGTCAATGCCCACATTTTCAATTTTTTTTGTGGATATATCAATACTCATTAACAGAACAAGTACATACTCATTAGAAGATGAATACATCAATCTCCATAAATAAATAAAGAATCCAGTAGTAGCATTCAACAATTAATTGGGTCTAGTAAGATAAAATCAACAGTGGTCAAGCCCGTGAATGTCAGAGATTTAAAGCGTCAAAGCAGAGCAGTAAATACATCTATAACAGCAGATCCGGCGGCGACAACGACTCCATTGAAGGTAGCAGAAGTAGGAGAGTTGGTAGGAGAACCGCCGGGAGCGGTGGCGATGGATGGAGGAGAAGCACCGGAAGGAGATACCGGAGTATTGACAATTGATGGAGCTGGCGGAAATATATTGACAGTAGCAGTGGTGGAGATGGTAGCGACAGTTTGAGGTTGAAAGGAGACATAAGCACAAAATTTAGGTGCCAATTTTCTTGTATTGGCTTGTTATTTGCGCTGCCATGGACATTGTTCTTGTCCTCCATCGAAGGTGAAAAACTTGAAGAAGGAGAAATGTGAAATGAAGGTAAGTGGGGACCACATAAAGTAAAATTAATTTTTAAAAAAAGATAAAAACTTGATTTTAAGGGTTTCACGCGCTTAGATGTGAATATATAGCACACACTTTGCCATGTCAGCGCGAGGGGTTCACGAGGTCATACTTCAGTCAAGAAGAAAGTGTGTAATTGATAATGGGGTCAGTTGAGGTGTTTATCTGATCGTTGAGGACAACATAAAGGAGCCGTTTATGTATTTCGCCTTTATTCTATATTAAAGGTCCGTTTCTGAGCTTCTTTGTTTTATTTTGATGGGTTCCTGTTGCTTGTTAGATTTTATTTGATGTTCAGAGGAAGTAATTACATGTTGATGTTTTGTGAATAATCGATAGTTCCTTAATGTTTGATTGATGGAATGCATTTGGTTTATCAATTTAGTATTTTAACTTTAGTTGTTCAATTTGGATAGATAGTCTGTGGCTTAATCAATTTGCATTTTCTCTAATTAAAAGGCAAGTGGGCCATTAGCTAAATGGGATGAATCGGACACAGAATCATTAAATGTGCACAAGAGGCTTTGGGGTTCAATTAAAGGGATTCAGGCCTAATAATCTTCTAGATAATTTCATCCACGTTTTGGAAGGATTACTTGGGTCGTGGGGTCAAAATTTGGAAAGATGAGAATCTCATTAGCTTGAATCAATTGAAATCTAGGCTTTGAACATAGTTTTGCGTAGAATTGGGCTTAATATTAAGTTTAATCACATTTTGTTCGTATGAACATCCCTAGTTTGCTTTAAGTTGAGTGTAATCTTTTGAAATAATTCGAGGCGTGCCATACCAAATAAAATGACAATTGCATGGCCCTCATTTAATTAATCTTGTATTGATCCTTAGAATTCGGGGCGCGCCATTTAGCAAATTTTCATGGCCCTCGCAAAGTTGCAAATGCGTAGTTGCTTTAGGCGCGTCATTCTAATAATTTACTTCCTAAACTCGGGTGCGCATCTATGTGAGCCAAATCCGAATCTCAACATTAAATAAAATGTGTTGCGGACTGCGGGTGCATTTATGTGACGTGGTTCGAAACATATTTTAAATGACGTTGCAATTATCCTTTAATTAAAAATGAATAAAAGCGGTTAAAGTTAAAAATGCACATGGATTTCAAAGTGTATTAAAATCAGATAAATAGGCCAATTATAGCAGTTGAGCGACCGTGCTAGAACCACGGAACTCGGGAATGCCTAACACCTTCTCCCGGGTTAACAGAATTCCTTACCCGGATTTCTGGTTCGCGGACTCTAATACAGAGTCAACCTTTTCCTCAACTCGGGATTCAAACCGGTGACTTGGGACACCATAAATCTCCCAAGTGTCGACTCTGAATCTTTTAAATAAATCCCGTTTCGATTGTCCTTTAATTGGAAAAACTCCCTTTATTATACCCTCCTCCCGGGGGTGCAGTGAAAAAGGAGGTGTGACAGCTCTGGCGACTCTGCTGGGGATAAGAACCCAGAATCTCTGGTTCAGGGTTCAGAATTCAAGCTTAGATGAATTGTTATATTTGGCTTTATCTATTATCTGACTTTATTACATGTTTGGGCCTAATGTGCAAATGTTGCTTTTACCGCTTTGATATTATCTGAACTGTATATAAACTGTTACGAAGCCCTTCTCTTTTCATCTTCGGGGATGTGCTCGCTGGTCGAGACTCCCTATTCTGTTAGTGTCATACCTTAAAATAAGAAAGAGGCTCAGACAAGTTACTAAGCCGGATGACCTTTTGGTTCCCGGTACGTAGCCCCCTCCTCGGCTCGAGTTGTCCGCTCGGGTACACAGTCTAGAACACATACCCAGGCTTTATACTTATAATAACTCAGCCTTATGCCGGATCCCTAGTAGGAGCGCTTGTTTGCATCATGTGCATTTGACTTAGGGGACTCAACACAAGGGTTGGGTTTGTCTAGGACAGGTGTACCTAAAATGAAAAGACCATCTTGATGCATCCTATGTGCTACATGTTGCATTTATTGAAGGGTAAAAGGGTCATTTGACGGACCAATGATAGTTGAGGGCAAATGAAAAATGAAAAAAAAGAAAAAAAAGAAAAAAAAAGAGAGGATGAAATGTGAAAATAAAGCAAGTAGGGCCTAATTATGTTTTTGTTACTTTTTTTTTTAATTTTATTTATTAATAAAAAGATAAAAAAATACATGAAAAATTCAAAAAAAAGATTTTACACTTTTTCATCATTTTCAGAAAAAAAATAAAAAAAAAAGGGAAAAGAAAATCCAAAAAGAGTTTGCATGTTTCATCATTTTCAAGGGAAAGGAAAGAAAAAAAATATATTTTCTCTAAATTAGTTGTTTTTTTCTTGACCGCATCCAATCGGCCCGAACTACGCATACCTGATTCTCGTCTTTCGAGGCGTGATACGTAGGCAACCCACATAGGGTCCGGTCTTCCTAGTAAATCTTAAGTTTTTGGCTTTGCGGGGTCTTAGCCAAATCTTGTATCTCTAGCCACTTTTGGCCATATAGGCCGTTTTTGCAAAATGTGGCTATTTTCGCAAAGTGGTTTGTTTAATTGCCTGAAGAGTCTTGACTCCACAATTAGGTGCCTCTTTACTTTTAAGATCCCTCCTTGTCGAATTCGTTTTCTGTACTGCTAAAGCCTTTCTTTGTTTTAATGATTGTTAGTTCAAAATGGGAAAGAGGAGAGTTGAGGTTCGGCATACGTGCTGCTGTTACAAGTGAAGAATACTTATTGGATGGAGCTATAGAAAATTCTCAGCTTCCTAAAGGTGACAACTGGTCTGTTCATAAATTTGGCGGTATCTGTGTGGGAACCTCAGAAGGAATTCGCAACGTTGTAATGTAATAATTCAGGATCAATCATAAAGATAGTTGGTGGTTGTCTGCAATAAAAGTCACAGATATGATGCATGATCTGATTCAAAAGGCCCGGTCACGAGATGACTCGTACCTAAATGCATTGGATGCTATTCTAGCAAAACACAAATTAACTGCTATTGATCTACTTGATGGGGATGAGCTTGCTAGTTTCTTATCTCGTCATCATCATGACATCAACAACCTAAAAGCCATGCTCCGTGTAATATATATTGCTTAATTGTATTGCAGCTGGTCATGCAATAGAATCTTTCTCTGATTTTGTTGCTGGGCATGGAGAGTTATGGTTTGCTCAGTTGTTGTCATCCGTTGTCAGAATGAATGGTGTAGAGTCTACATGGATGGACACAAGAGAGGTGCTCATCGGTGAACCCAACGAGCTCTAATCAAGTTGATCCAGATAATCTAATTAAAGTCAGGGGAAAGACTTGAGAAATGGTACTCTTAAGAATCCATCAATGACTATCATTGCCACTGGTTTTATAGCTAGCACTCCCCCAAAATATTCCTACCACTTGGAAAGGAGATGGAAGTGATTTCTTTGCAGCTATCATGGGGGCATTGTTTAAAGCACGCCAAGTCACAATTTGGACAGATGTTGATGGTGTCTATAGTGCTGATCCAAGGAAAGTAAGTGAGGCTGTAATACTGAAGACATTATCTTATCAAGAGGCGTGGGAAATGTCATATTTGGGTGCAAATGTCTTGCATCCACGGACAATTGTTCCAATCATGCAATATGACATTCTTATTGTTATAAAAAGTACCTTTAACCTCTCTGCACCTGGAACAATGAACAGCCGATCCACTGATAATGAATATGAGGATGGACAGAGATCAACATTCCCCGTCAAAGGATTTGCAACAATTGACAATGTGGCTCTAGTGAGTGTTGAGGGAACCGGAATGACTGGTGTTCTTGGTACAGCTAGTGAGATTTTTGCTGCGGTAAAAGATGTTGGTGCTAACGTAGTCATGATATCCCAGGCTAGTAATGAGCATTCAGCGTGCTTTTCTGTGCCTGAAAAAGAAGTGAAAGCTGTTGCTGATGTTTTAGAGTCTTAGGCTTTGAGTGCCGGATGCCCTTCTCAGGTGTAGATCTATTTGTCGGAGTTTGAGCATGACACACCCCTGGGACCATCCAATCAGGATCGCTTATTCAGGAGTTGCTTAAGAAGATCGTTCTTTTTATTTTTTATGTTTTGAGTTTTGTACAGTAATGTCGAGTTTTTTTTATTATTGTACTTTATATTTTGCATTTGAAAAGGTGTGTAATAAATCAAAAATCCAAAAAAAAAAAGAATTGCATTTTATATTTCCGTTAGGAGTTTTCTTTAGAATACTAATTGTAGAAATGAAAAAAAAATATTTTTGAGGTGGTTTTTCCTTTAGGCAATTAATATCTAGGACTTAAAATAAAAATTATTTTTTTTATTTTCTTTACTATATTAGGACCAATAATTCAAAAAAAAAAAAGAATTTTCCTTTTAGTACCTTTTTAAAAGTTTTCTTAAGGTATCAATCTCAAAAATCCAAAAAAGATTTTCTTTTGAGGTTTTTCTTTGGGAAATTAATGAAAAATGGAAAAAATATTCTTTTATTTTCCCAAGAACTTTAGGACATTGTGCACAGAAGAGAAAAATATACTTTATCTTTATCTTTAAAGTTTCTTTCTTAGGTAATCAAAAATCGAAATCCAAAAAAAATATTTTTTATTTTGTTCATTTCTCGTTTCGAAGTCTTTCTTCAGGGATATCAAATGAAAATTCGAAATATTTTTCTTTGGTTTATTGTTTGGACTTCATTTCAGAAAAAAAAAGGAATCAAAAAATATTTTTCTCTTGTAGGATTTTTCCTTACTAATTTTCCATAGTGTATTTGTTTCAAAAAAGAAAAAAAGGAAAAAATATATGCTCGTTAAGCTTGAGTTTGGGATAGGATATAGAACATTAAGTCTAGAAAATTCAAATTCTTTTGTTTCTCTTTTCTCATCAGAGTAGTCATTAAAGAAAAAGAAAAAAAAAGAAAGAATGTCAGTTTGTTTACTTTATTCTCGATCTTCCAGAACTACGCAAAGATCTGATTCATGCGGGGTCATGATACATAGGCAACCTACATAGGGTTCGATCGAATCATTTTTTTTATTATTAAAAGAAAAAAGAAAAAAAAAGAAAGAAAAAAAATTAAAAAAAAAAAGAAAAAAAAAAGAAAAAGGGAAAAAAGAGGCAAAATCATGGGATGTGAGAAGTGAGAGGAAAGAACAGAGTGATAATTAGAAGGGAAAAAAGAAGGAAAATGAGCAAGCAAGTGCTAGAAAAGCAGAGAAAAGAGAGGTTGAAATGAACAAATTGGGATGATGCCAACTGACCTGTGTACCCTCGAAGTCATTTTAGAACCGATAACTGTGGGTAGGTGCATTGCACGTAAAGTGAGATTATCTTATGTTAAATGCCCTAAAGCTAACTTGATGGCTTCATTTTGTTATATTCATAGCAGAAGGGTGGTTGGTTTGTGGTCTTTAAAGTGGTAACTCTTCTCTACAACACAACGTCGAAAGGCAATGGCAGACAACAACAGAACTGGGTTGGTTGATACGGGTGCTCGAAAGCAGTTGGTTGAACAGGACAATGGGTTGGTGGAAGAGGTAAAGATGTTAAGACAACACATGGCAGACATGTATCAGGCTTGGATGACTGGGAAGGCACCACCCCCGCCACCACCTAGCTTCCTAGATGCCACCCTTACCCAAGCTCCGGACATAATGCCAGATGATCCTCCATACTCTCCAGATCCACCCGCTTATCTCCAAGCTCATGATGCCCAATACTACCCCGTAGAGGTTGCCCACAAGGTTCCTGACTCATACAAGCAGAGCCCTCGGGATGAGCTTCATGCTGAACATGAGAAAGTCACAGGAAGAAAAGGGCGAGATGGGATACCCAGGAGGTTGAAAGGCATAAAACACTCCATAAGGAACAAGCAAGGAATGGGATACCAGGGTAGCATGGCTTGCAAAGAACTGTCTGTGTCCCCTGACGTTCGCCTGCCCGTGGGGTTTAAAGTGCCCAAGCTTAACTTGTATGATAGGTGTGGAGATCCGGTAGCCCACCTGAGGGTCTATTGCAGTGAAATGAGAAGCGTTGGAGAGAATGATGATCTGTTGATAGCATATTTCAGTAAGAGCCTGACTGGGGCAGCTTTGGAATGGCATAATCATCAAGATGTCGGGAAGTGGCATACATTGGGCGACATGGCTCAAGATTTTGTGCGACGCTTTCAGTGCAATATAGACATTGTACCAGACCACTCCTCCCTATCTCAGATGGAAAAGAAACCCAAGGAAAGTTTTAAGGATTTTTGGCTCAGATGGAACGAACAAGTTGCTCGGGATAGCCCTTCCCTTGATAGAAAAGATATCGCTGAGCCCCGCCGACGACAGGGCCCAGTGGTCGTTCTTGCCAAACATCTTCATCCTCAACTCCAACCCCAAATATGTCCCCGAGTTCCACATAATCCACCCCAGCGTTATCCTCCGAACAATGACCGGTCATATGTCCAACCACTAGGTCACTCCCTCCACCGGCGACAGGGTCCAGTGGTCGTTCTTGCTAAATGCTTTCAGCCTCAATACCAACCCCGTGAACATCCCCAAACTCCACATAAGCTACCCCAATATTATCCGCCGAACAACATTCGGCCATTTGTCCAACCACCGGGTCACTCCCTAGGGCGAGCACCAGCATCCCAAAATTCTCGTGTGCCTTCGTAGCATTTTCAAGCATCCAACAATCCTAGAAAACTGAGGCATGGAGGGAAACAAAGGCAATAAGATAATTTCACGCCCATCGGAGAATCCTACACAAGTTTGTTTGAAAAGTTAAAACATTCTGGCCTGATTGAGCCGCTCCTCGGCTATACTCCAGACCCATATGCGAAAGGCTTTGATCCTGTTGTTCGATGCATGTACCACTCTAATGTCCAGGGGCATAGCATTGATGATTGTCGCTCTTTGAAAAGGGAAATAGAAAGAATGATTCAAGAAGGGGTAGTTGTGGTCAATGACAATGGCAGGGAGCATGCGAATCCTCTTGGAAACTTGTTGTTTAAAGTTGATAATGTTGAAGTTGGTAATGGTCTTGGCAATATTGATGTGAAACTCAGTGGCTAAGATGTCGTGCTTGGTAATTGGGAAGACGCTCCATTTCTTGGTCAGCCGGAGTGGAGTCTTGGTGGTTTATTTTGTTGTCATTTCTGTTGTCCGAGTTATTTCAGGATTGTAATCCGGATATTATCTTGTGACTCAAACCCTTCTATCCTTTTATTTTGTCTAGTTCCTTTAGTCGTAGTATCTCCTTTAGTGTTATCTAGGTTTATTTTAGGGTTGTACCCCAGGTTATTTTGCTTGTTGTGATGTTCAAACCCTTTCACCATCTGTTTAATGCAATTCTCTGTTTTCTGCCATTTCTAGTCATTTTTGTTTAGTTCTCTTCTCCTTTCACAGTTCTTTTCATGCTGGTTCTAGTGACATGACACGCACGCATAATTCTAGGCCCGATCTTAAAGGTTGGTTCAATCATGAAACAATTTTGAAGATGATGGGGACATTTGAGGGAAATAAGTAAAGGCATTGTGAGATCACTTCAAGCCCGAATTGTGTGAAACTGGGGCAGATAAAACATAAAGAAACCCTATATTAATGCATCATGCCGTATCAGATTGAAGCTAAAGGCAAATTTTCCCAAATTGGCAGGGTCCGTTCGTGGTAATGAGAGTGAGGGTGTTGTCCAATGGTGCTTTGTAGTTGACAGATGTAGAAGGCGAATGTGTGTCTGGTACAATCAAAAGATGTTACATATGTTTTCCTTGGTTTGTTTAATTGTGTTGTTTGTACTTGGCATGTTTTGAAGATTGGAATGACGAAGGCATTTTGTTCTGCTATCTAAACACTTTATCCTTTGTTACCCCTTTTGAGCCTTATTTATTTCCTTTCATACCCCTCTTTTGGAATCAGTAGCAAAGTTTAGAAACGTAAGCACAAAAGATAAGTAAAGGAAAAAGAGAAAAGAGAAAGAAAAGAACGAAAAAAAAAAGAGAAGAAAAAGAGAAGAAAAGAAAAAGAAAAGAAAAAAAAAACAAAACAACAAAACAACAAAAAGGGAAAAAGAAAGGAAAAGAAAAAAAAAAAAAAGAAAAAGAAAAATAGCGACAACAAAAGTAGTCTCATGAACTACGTTCGACCTGATTCCTTTTAAGGATACGTAGGCAGCCTCACGGTTCGGTCCCATCAAAATAAAAATCCAAAAGCCCCCGGCAAAGAAACTGGGGCAGAAGTTGTGGTTATGTAAAAGATCTTTTTCCAAAAGTTGTAAGTTTGAACCCATTCAAGTTGTTTTGAGCTTTCGTGATACCTTTTCTTTCTAACCCTATCCAAAAGCCTACATTACGGTCCAAAGAAAGACCTTCCGACCAGTCTCCGAGAGATGCCAAGTCGAGCAAGTAGAGGTGATTCATATCAGGGGCAACACTCCGTTCTGAACAAAGAGAAGAACAAAATGAGAGTCTTATTGGTGAAAACCTTCACAGGCACCATAAGGCGACGGTGAGTTCAGAGAAAGAACAAAATGAGAGAGACTTGATGGTGAAAACCCTTCGGGCACTATAAGTCGAATAAGGATCATGAATCAGATTAGATAATCGGAGCATTGAAGCCCAGTTTCACGGTTTAGGGGTATAACAAGAGTTGAACATCAGACTTGCTTGACAGAATAGGCCACAGGTGCATGTCATGGTCATTAGAGTTGGTATCCACAGCTGATAGGTTTCTACTTTGTAGTTTTCTTGTTAGGAATCATCTCTTTCCATTGTCCTTTACTCTGTTCCTTTTATCTTGTTTACTTCCTCTTCCTGAGTCTGTTTGGTCAGAACAAGTGAGAAATGACTTCAAAATTTGCCATCAGCTTTCCAATTGCACAAAACGGGATCTGGCTAGCACATCAAAGTGTCATGAGTCAGGAAAAACAACAAGCGCACCGGGTTGGTAACAATCAACATGCTTTGGGATTCATGTGAAATACAAAGGCTTGGTATGTATCAATTCATGGACAATGCAACAGAAGGAGGGCTAGGGTGAACGGATCGAAGGTATTTTCTGTGGTAAGATTGACAAAAGGGTGGTAAACTAGTGACAAGCAAGATCTTCCAAGAAGAAATCGAGGTTATCATGGCTAGCGATGGAGCAACAGACCTCAAGGACAGGATCAGTGGTTTAAGTCAAGAAAGACAACATACACAATGAGGGGGTGACAATTGACGTGCTTTGGGGTTCATGTGAGATACAAAGGTTAGTAAATGTCACTTCAGGGGCAATGCAACAGATAGAGGGTATTGGGTCTGAACGGAGAACAGGTATTTTCTGGGTTAAGGTTTACAAAAGAAGTGGTTAGTCAAGGAACAAGTAGGGTCTTCGAATGGAAATCAATTATCATGTCAAGTGAAGGAGCAACAGACCTCAAGGCCAAGGCCAGTGGTTTAAGTCAAGAAAGAACAGCATACACACGGAGTAGGGGGCAATGGACGTGATTCGGGATTCATGTGAGACACAGAGGTTGGGTAGATGCCAGTTCATGAGCAATGCAACAAATAGAGGATATTGGGTCTGAACGGAGAAGAGGTATTTTCCGTGATAAGGGTGACAGAGAAAGTGGTTAGTCAAATAAACAAGCAAGGTCTTCGAGTGGAAATCAAAGTGATCATGGGAAGTGAAGGAGCAATCGTCCTCAAAGTCAAGGCCACTAACCAACCGCCATATTTTTAAACTAACAAGATTTTTCTTTGATTTGAAACAAGGGCAGAAAATTTCATTCATTCGGAGAAACCCTCCGTAAGGAAAGGCAGCACCAAACAGGTTTGACCGTAAATTCTCAGGACCCTCCTGGAAAATGGGACTTAGTTTAAAATTCAAAATAATAATGAGTAGCAAAATCTAGCATAAATGTACCCCAAAAGAATATAAGTTGGTTTCAAAATTTTCATTCTGGAGATAGAATTCAGTTAGGAGTTGTCAGGACCCTCCTGGAAAATGGGACCTAGTTTAAATTTCAAAAAAATCATGAGTAGCATAATTTAGCATAAATATACCCCAAAGGAATATAAGTTGGCTTCAAAGTTTGCATGTTTAAGATAGGATTCAATTAGGAGTTTTCAGGACCCTCCTGAATAATGGGACCTAGCTTTAAGATTGTTGTTAGATAACAAGATGTAGCGAAAATAATACCTTTGTAAGATATAACTTAGATTTAAAATTGTTGTTTAATTAAGAATTTTCAGGACCCTCCTGGATAATGGGACGTAGTTTTAAGGTCTGCTTAGATAACAAGATATAGTGGAAGTCGTACCTTCAGTAGATATAACTTCGATTAAAACTGTCTTTTAACTAGGAGTTTTCAGGACCCTCCTGGATAATGGGATGTAGTTTTAAGACCTTCTTAGATAACAAGATTTAGCGGAAGTCATACCTTTAGAAGATATAACTTAGATTTAAAACTGTCATTTAAATAGGAGTTGTCAGGACCCTCCTGGATAATGGGACCTAGCTTTCAAATTCTTAGTAAGATTTGGTAATATGATTCAGTTTAACACTCACATATGTGCCCAGCTACCAAACTGGGGCAGAAAATTTTCTTTGTTTTGTCTATTTTTGTTGAAATCAGGTACCCACTTGGAGAACAGGGAATACATTTCAAGTTTAGCAGTCAGGAGCCCGCCTGGAGAGCATGGGAATACATTTCAAGTTTAGCAATCAGGAGCCCGCCTGGAGAGCATGGGAATACTTTTCTAGTTCAGCAATCAGGAGCCCGCCTAGAGAGCATGGAAATACATTCAAGTTTAGCAATCAGAAGCCCGCCTGGAAAGCATGGGAATACATTCAAGTTTAGCAATCAGGAGCCCGCCTGGAGAGCATGGGAATACATTTCAAGTTTAGCAATCAGGAGCCCACCTAGAGAGCATCAAAGTACAATTCGAGTTCAGCAATCAGGCGTCCACCTGGAGAAAAGGAAAGCATCTCAGAGCGTAGTTCAAGTTTTGACAGTCAGGCATCCACCTGAAGAAAGGGAAAACATCTCAGATTACAATTCAAGTCGACAACAAAGGAATTTCACCGAAAGAATACAAGTCAGCATGGCAACAAAAGCTGCAGGATCAAGTTTGAAGATATAGATAGGTTTTTGTAATTCATAGATCATAGTTTAGTCTAGCTTCTTTTATTTTTGACATGGTGTAATAAGGGGTTCAGTAAGCAGTAGCAGCAGCAGCAACAGTGAAATCACAACTTCATGGTAGTCCCAGCTACCAAAACTTCCCGAACTACACTGACCTGATTCCTTTATAGCCAAGGATATGTAGGCAACCTCGAAAGCAGGGTGCGGTCAAATCTTTCAAAAATACTTCTCACGGAGTATTCAAACGGGCAAAAATCACTCGTATCCGCTCACTTTATCTTTGCACGAAAACTCTTCATGTTTCCGAGCAAAGAGGGGCAGCTGTGAGCACGTGATTTTTGCCCTATATGAATCACTCCCACAAATTCAAAACAAAACAATTTTTTCCATATTTGCAATTTTGTGGATTTTGTGGCATTTTCGGTCAATTGTTTGCATTTTGTTTGTGCGTGTTTATTTTATTTAATTAATGAAAAATATAAAAAATATGTTGCATTTGCATTTAGGATTTGACTTTGCATTTTTTAAGAGTTTATTAGTAGTTATTTGTTTATGAAAAGGGAAAATCACAAAAATAGTTTATTTTTGCATTTTTAATTTTAATTGTTGAACTTTGGTAGTTTTCCTTTAATTTGGTTTTTAATTAATTGTGTTAGTCATAATTTAGAGTTCAATTAATTTAATGTGATAAGATAATTTGTTTAGGAATTAATATTTTGTTTCATTTTTAGTTTTAATTTAAAAGGAATTAAAAGAAAAGAAATGAAAAAGAGGAAGCAAAAGATGTGAATCAAATCTTGGGCTGATTTCAATTCAATGCTTAAGCCCAAATCCATTTCCCCTTTACCCGCCCAAGTCAGCCCAGACCCGTCCAATACCCGGTCCGTCTCTATAAGAGACCAAACGACCACGTTTTAATTCGTTTTGATCTGGACCGTTGGATGTGTTCCATCAGGCGGTCCTAAAATGGGGTGGGTTTGGTATATTACTATCCGAATCTCATGTACCCCCCCCCCTCCCCAAACCCGTCTCTCTCAGTTCATCTCACATTCAGAGACCAAACGCTAACCCTAGCGCCGCCCCTTTTTCCCACTACTTTAGGGTGGCGGCGCCACCTCCAATCACCCCTAAACTAACACCCCATGACCCCCTCACTCCCCTTTTTCCAAATCCCCGTTCCGTTCCCCTCGAACATGGCCAGAACTCCTCGATTCTTAAATCTAAGGTTCGAGCTTTAGAAGCCATAGCCGAGTTCATTCATTCAGAGATATCCCTCAAGTTTTCTTAGCGTTCAGGGTCGGTTTAGTCCCAGAATAACGTTGTTTTCTTGTTCTTTGCAAGGAACAAGCAGATGACATTACTTGGGGGACTAAATCAGGATGTGAATCGCGAGGTCGAGCATAGGTTGGTGAGTTTTCTTATTTCCTTTTATTCGTTCTTGTGTTCCTTCAGTTTTCCTTCCCCCTCATGTCTTCTCTTCCTCTCTGGTTAATTGAATTGAAACTTGAACAAGGTTTTAGCCAAAATTGAGTAATGTCCGTTTGTTGCTTTTTCCGTTTTGTCTTTCCAAGTTTTATCTTATGATTTTTCTGATTCTGTTTGGCTTGTGTCAATAGCATGTTTAATTTCTGATTTCACTCTTTTGTTTTAGCCACTTAGTTTAATTTAATTAGGTCATTTTGGTTTAATAGCTTAGTCGAACCCCTGCATATTTTTGTTAATTAATCAGCAACTTAGTCTAGCTTTTCTTTATTGTGAAAATTGTTTCAATATTGGTGTTATTCTGTTTTTCAAATGCTTATAGAATTTAGTCGAGTCAGTTTATTGTTTGGGCTTCAGGTTGTTGTTGACCCAGTTGCAATATGCAACCCATTCAATTTGGGGCTTAAGCCATTGGGTCAGAGTTGACCCATGATCCATTCTGGTTTCAGGAAGTAATTTCAGGGATTTTTTAAGGGTAGTCTAGGAAATCTAAGTAGGGAATAGTTTAGTAACTGAATAGGAAGCTTCTAGGAAGCTGGGGAGGGGGACTTTTTTGAATTTCTGAAAATTACCCTAAGGTTTCCTAAGCAAAAACCAAAATTAGAAAAGGGCTGAAGTGCAAAAATTGACTCCTTAGGGCTGCCCTAGAGCCTTGCCTATAAAGGCATCATAACATGACACTCAAAGGAAGACCTGAAGAGATAAAAATCAGAGAAAAATCAAACGGCAAAGAGATGAAAAAAAAACAATGTTCCATTGGTTTCCTTTTCTGTAATTTTAAAGTTTGAATTCCTGAAGTAATCCTTGGTTCTTGAGGTTGTCTTCCTTTTTCTGAGGTTATTTCTGGTTCACATGGGTTTAGAGGTGGTTTAATTTGGGTTTGGAAAGCTGGTTTTAAGCTAAGGGTGTGTTCGAAATTCTGTTTGAATTCAAGTTTGATTTTGGGGTCTGCTGTGCATCAACACTGACTTTTTGCTGAGTTCTTTTGGCATTATTCCATTGCTGGGGTTCAAGCTGTTTGCTACTGCCTATTCACTGATCCTTTTTGCTCTCTTTTCATTCCCAAGTACATTGTCCTGAACTCTACCCAATGTAAGGTCAAATTTGAAGTTGGAAATTTAACTAAAGTTGAAAGAATGACAATAGTTTTATTTGTAGTGTTTTTACATGATGTTTACTTTAGTTACCTGATTCATGATGTGTGTTGTTTAGTTTCTATTCTAAATAGTCGAGTTCTGTGAATTACATTATGTTTGGGACTGTTGGAATGTTATGTATATGGCTCAATCAAGTCTGATATGTCTCATGTGTTTTAGCATTGGATGAAATAAGTAGTTGTGCTTGGTAGTAATTTCATGTTTGAGTTAATGCTAAATAGACTCAAAAGGAAAAATGATTAATGCTAGATATGCTGTTAGATATTTCTGTGAGGTGTAGGGACATAATGCTTTTGTTGTGAAAATGAAATTGATCTGTTGATATAGCACTAAAGAAATTGAGATTTGGCCAACAAGCATGCTTTGTATTTCTATACCTATCTTTGACTAAGTGTGGAATACCTGGGCCTTGTTGGAAACTCTTGGTGTGACTTTTGAGATTCAGTTTTTAATTGTTTGGATACTGTCAATATTGAGAGGAATTAACTGAACACATTTGGTTGTTTCAAAATCTTGGCTATTTAATCCTTTAAATTATGTTAATGTGAGGTTTAATTAAGGTCCAAATTCCAATCATTACTTCAAGTTAATTGAGGGCTTCGAAATTTAGGGTCATATGTTGTATAGTTCCTCAAGAATGAGATTTCGAATTATTTTCAAAATCAGGGCATTGTTAAATCTTTCATGTGATTATTCATTGATCAATTAAAGGATGATGGTAGCCGTTTGGAGTTATTGCAATTTCCTGTTGTTTCAATCAATGTCTGCACGCCGTGGAGGCTTGATGTGGAGTCCTGTTTGAGGTGGCTCTGGGTCTCTGAATTTGGGCTCACCTTGGGCCTAAATGTCTGCGAATAGAAATCGAACCCCCTTCGCCCCCCTTTGGCCTAGTTTTCTGGTTAACAGCACATGCTGACCAAGGCTCATTAACTGTAAGCAGGTCTGAACCCTTGGCGTAAATATTAGAATCACATTAAGCTTCTCCTTAATCAATTAATTGGTTTTCTTAAAACAAATTTGAGGTGAGCTGTACTAAGTAAGATATGATTATGGCCCTCATAATTTAATTTGGAAACCTCTTGGTTAGAATAATTTGAGGCGCGCCATTTAGCAAATTTTCATGGCCCTCGCAAAGTTAAAAACGCGTAGTTGCTTTAGGCGCGTTATTTTAATAACTTTACCTTCCTAAACTCGGGTGCGTATTTATGTGACCCAAATCCAAATCTCAACAATGTTATATAGAATGTGTTGCGCACCGGGGGTGCATTTATGTGACGTGGTTCAAGATATATTTTAAATGACGTTGCAAATCTTTTTTTAAAAATAATTAAAAGCGATTAAGGTTAGAAATGCACATAGGTTTTAAACTTGTAATGAAAGCAGATAATAAGCCAATAATAACAGTTGAGCGACCGTGCTAGAACCACGGAACTCGGGAATGCCTAACACCTTCTCCCGGGTTAACAGAATTCCTTACCCGGATTTCTGGTTCGCCGACTGTAATACAGAGTGAATCTTTTACTCGATTCGGGATTCGAACCGGTGACTTAGGACACCATAAATATTCCAAGTGGCGACTCTGAATTCTTAAATAATCCCATTTCGATTGTCCTTTAATTGGAAAAACTCCCTTGTATACCCTTACGGGGGTGTAGTGAAAAAAAGAGATGTGACAACAAATAGTAGGTTGTCTCATGCGTTTAATTAACACAGAATGACATCAAAGTGTTGAACATTATCATAGTTGAATTATGATCATGCAAGTTCAAATACATACGCAGAAAAAGAAATAAAGAAATTGAACATTGCGAGGGTTTAAAGACTAACCACTACAAGAGCTAAAAGAGTGAAGAGTGTAATAGCAAAAATCCCAAATCCCTGATGCTTCAGTGTTCACAAGAGCCTCGAGAATGGGCTCCGAGCAGTGGTTGCACCAGAGGAGGTTGTACAATAAATTTAGAGAGTGTTCGAGTGTGACAGTGAGTGAGTGAGAGAGGAGAGTAGTGAAAACAATAGCAAGGATTCGAAGATTCAAATCTTCTTGAAGGGTTTTAGGGGAAGGATTTATATAGTAGCACATTTCACACATAAAAACAAGGAAACACGGTAAAATTAAACATGGAATAGAAAAAATATGCCAAAATCAATTAGAATAAATTTTAGGGAAAATAGCACATAGAATAAGGAAGTTCAGTAAATTAAGCGAAGAATAAGGAAAAATAACATGCGAGAACCAAATAGCACTCAAAATAAAGGAAATACAATAGGTTGAACAGAGAATAAGGAAAAATAGCATACGATAATCAATTAGAGTCAGTCTTAGGGAAAATAAAAATAAAAAATAGGTAAATACAGTAGGTTAAACGAAATAAGGAAAATATTAGTCAAACACAAGAAAGGGAAGAATATCAATCGAAAATCAGTAAAGAATAAGGGAAAATCTCAAACCCTAGTTTAAAAGGAAAGCACAGATGGTCGAAAACCTCACTGAATCGAACAATATACCTTGATAGTGAGTGCATATAGACGAAATATCGTCTAAATCTCATAGGTTGAAGGCGGTGGAATCTAATTTGGGGACTGGTACTTGCCAAAATTGGGGCGAGTACTATGTAACACCATAGCCTTGTAGGAAATGGTGAGATGATCCATAAAGGTAAGAGGATCATAGTAAGAATACATAATTGGATTCAGATTTGGAAGAGATTTGAGTGAGGCGGCTAGGGTTTACGAGGAGAGATTTTATGGGGATTAGGGTTAGGGTTTAGGTAATTAAAAGGGGATATGGCATATGGGTCGTTGATCTCCCAAGATCAATGGTATAGGGTATTGGGTCGTTGGCATTGGGCTGGAGGTTATTGGGGTGTTGGGCTAATGGTTTGTGCCAAATTTGGTCCGAAAATTAGCATGTTTTGGGCCAGCTCTTGAAACCCTTGAAAATTAATTAAAAATAAATTATTAAAACTTCTAATAAATGGTAAAAATAATATTTATGCTGTAAAACTATTTTAAAAATAATAACTCAACATTATAAAAATGTAAAATGATACGTTGGTGTCACACTCCTTTTTAAACCTCACTAACCCTTTTAAAGTAATAAAAAGATTTGTAAAGCTCAAAAGGATTTTCAATTAGAAAGTAAAAAAAATTTGTATTCAAAAGATTTTCAGAGTCGCCACCTGACTTTGTTTCGGTGTGTCAGGTCAACGTTTTTAGAAATGATTTGTTCTTTTGAAGCACATTTAGACTCTTAAACTGATTGCACCAGAGATTCGGGTAAGGGGGTTCATTTGACTCGGGGAGAAGGTGTTAGGCATTCTCCGTATCCCGTGAAATCACGGTTGCGTACTCGATCTAGTTGGCTTTTAAAATATTCAGATTGAGGGTGAACCACACAAAAAGTGAAAATAAACAAAAAAAGAGACTCGAGGTTGTCCCCACCTAAGAAAAGAAAAACAAAAAACAAAAATTAAAATCCTAAGCTAACCTACAGTATACTTACACAACGGTTTAGCCTCGACCTCCGTTTACATTCACTTCGGGGCACACCCCGGATAATAATAATCTATACAAACTCTACGGGGCATTTCCTGAATATAAACTAAAGGGAACAACCTCTTACCTCGGAAAAATGAAAAGAAGCGACCTACGATTTGCCTACCCAAGCGACTTCAAAACTAACAGTACCTAACTTAGACAAGGAAACGGCCAAATCCCTAACTGAAGTTTTCCCTTAACGACCTTTTGGCCCAAAGAAAGGAAAATGAACACAAACTACAGTGAATTGATGAAATTAACTGTAAATTCTCATACTAACTTACATTAGAAGAAAAACTCATCATTGTAATTGAACACTAACATTATGGACATTGCAATTTTTTAAGCACTAATTCATATGACAATCTAACCTCAAAACTAATTTAAAAAACTTAAACTATGGAGGTGCTTGCCCATTAAACAAGTACCCTAACTGCAAAATATGGAAGTATCTACGAGAATCATGGGCGGCGGAGTTAGAGTGGAGGGAGGCGCCAGCTCATGGTCTGTTCGTCTGTCGAAAGAAGGATGAAGAACAGGGGCGGCGGCTGGAATGTGGTGTCTGGTCGCTGGTTCCTTAGGGGTGTTAGGGTTTTTTAGAAGAAGATCAGGTGATCACTTTAGGATATTAGGTTATTTGTGGGTTTAATAGGTATTGGGCTTGGATCTAGGAACTATAGGTTATTTGGGCTAAGGGGAATTGGGTTGGTCCAAAATTGCTTAAGAAAATTCGAAAATGAGATTAGTTTTGGGGTTGTTCAAACTATTTTAGCTAAAATCCCAAATCTTATTCTAAAAAGTATAATGTATTTATAAAATATATAAATCACTCTTAATTAATTAACATATACTACTAAAATAAACCTAGATATTAAAAGTGAACCTATTTTTGTATTTTTTTTTTAAATTTTATGAGAGATAGGTAAACTAAGAGTAACTAGATAAAATACCAATTAGCTAAATAAAAAGAAAATATTTTTGTAATTTTTATTTTTGTGATAAAATAAAGTAAAAGGGTTAAAACTAGTTAAAATAGCGATATTAGACCTAAACTAAACATCTAAATGCTAAGATGGGTAAAATATCGGGGAGGGTCAAATATTACATGTCTATAGCTGCCCCTCTTTGACTGGAAACACGAAGAGTTTTCAGACAAAGAACGATGAGACAGGTTTTTTAACCCGACCCTTATTTAGAGAGACCAAAAACTAAAAGATAGGAGAATGTGACTGAGCCCTGGTATCTGAGCTGCCTACATATCCTTGGCTATAAAGGAATCAGGCCACGTGTAGTTTAGAAGTGGGAAGAACGATGGAGTATACCGAGGTGGAGAGCCGATTGAGGTGCCGTCGAGGTTCCGATCCACGGTCCTGTTAATACATCAAATCAAAATCTAAAAGAACTAAGCAAGCCTATCAGTTATGAGTTACAAGATTCCTATCTATAAGTCTACTGAAGCTTGATCTTGAACCTTGAATGGTTCTTCATACAGACTTTTGATTTGAACCTTGATGCTTGCTAGCTGCAGGCGTTGCTTCATTCTTCCATGACTTCATCTGATCAAGACCGGACATGCAGTGCTCGTAACTTCAATCATGTCTTGAGCAGTTCAGATCTTCCTTCTGCTTTTGCATTTGGATTTACTTCTTTTTTTCTTTTCTTTCGGGATTGAGACTTCTTCTTTTGGTCATCTCGGACTGTCGACTCACATTCTTGAGGCGAGCTTCTACTACTTCTAACTTGAATTGAATTTAGAATGACTTCCCTCGTTCTTCAGGTGGGTGCCTGCTACTAACATGAAATTTGAGTAACTCTGAAAAGAACTTCCTCATTCTCCAAGTGGGTGCCTGCAATCAAAACAACAAAACAAACAAAATTTTCTGCCCCAGTTTGCACTAGGAAGTGAGTTGTTAGCAAAGTTGTGAATAACATATGTTATTGATGCAATGATGAGAGTAAAACTAAAGAGTCGACTAGGATATGCATCTCCTAGGGATGAACTCAAATGACTCAAACTAGGAAGTGCGTCTCCTAGGGATGAAACTTGGATGAACCAAACTAGGAAGTGTGTCTCCTAAGGATAAAACTCGAAAGCCTCAAACTAGGAAGTGCGTCTCCTAGGGATGAAAACTTGAATGAACCAAACTAGGAAGTGCATCTCCTAGGGGTAAAACTTGAATGACTCAAACTAGGAAGTGCGTATCCTAGGAATGAACTTAAATGACCCAAAACTAGAAAGTGCGTCTCCTAGGGGTAAAATCTCAATTTAGGATGTGCCTTTCCTAAAACAAAAATATAACCTAAAAGACCCAGACTAGGAAGTGCGTCTCCTAGGGGTGAAACTTCAATGACTCAAACTAGGAAGTGTATCTCCTAGGAATGAACTTAAATGACCCAAAACTAAGAAGTGTGTCTCCTAGGGGTAAAATCTCAATTTAGGAAGTGTTACTCCTAAAACAAAAAATATAACCGGAAAGACCCAGACTAGGAAGAGCATCTCCTAGGGGTGAAACTTCAATGACTCAAACTAGGAAGTGCGTCTCCTAGGAATGAACTTAAATGACCCAAAACGAGGAAGTGCGTCTCCTAGGGGTAAAATAAATGACTCAAACTAGGAACTGCATCTCCTAGCGATAAACTTAAATGACCCAAAACTAGAAAGTGCATCTCCTAGGGGTAAATTCAATGACTCAAACTAGTAAGTGTGTCTCCCAGGGATGAAAACTTGAATGAACCAAACCAGGAAGTGTGTCTCCTAGGGGTAAAACTTGAATGACTCAAACTAGGAATTGCACATACTAGGAATGAACATAAATGACCCAAAACTATGAAGTGCGTCTCCTAGGGGTGGAATCTCAATTAAGGAAGTGTGTCTCCTAAAACAAAAGTATAACCTGAAAGACCCAGACTAGGAAGTGCATCTCCTAGGGGTGATGTGTGATAGAATTGGGGCATTACAGCTAAAAAATTTCAAGCTTCCAAGCTTTGATATGAACATAGCCTTCATCCCTATTTCAGACAAAGAAAACTTGTGAGTTTAAAACATGGTGGTTAGTTTGTGGCCTTAACTACGAGGGCGATTTCTCTTGCACTTGTCATGATCAACTTGGACTTCAACTTGGGAGACATCGCTTGTTATCGATTAACCATTTTTCCGAACAACCCTTATCACAAGAAATATTCCTGATTCGTTCATGTCCTATACCTTATACCCGATGCATTGCACTCGTGTTCTAACATTCATCAAATTTTTGCATTTTACAACAATCCCAAAGAACACCTATTATCACCAACTTAGTGCACACACTATTCTCCTGTGTCTTATGCCATTTTGATGTGCTTGCTAAACTCGGCTTTGTGTGATTAAAAAGCTGGTAGCAGATTTTGAAGTCATTTCTCACTTGTTTCGACAAAAATAGACTCAAAAGGGACTCAAACAAAACAAGAGGAACAAAATAAGGAAAAAAATGAGAAAAGATGGTATCTAACAAGAAAATATTTTTACCCAGGAAAAAGAACAAAGTAGAAACTAATATGATTTGAAGGCCATCTCCACTGACCATGACATGCATTTTGGATTAAGCGGCCGGATCTGTCAAGCGAGTCTAATATTCAACTCTTGTTATGCCTCTAAGTTGTGAAACTGGGCTTCAGCGCTCCAATTGTCCTATTTGATCTATAATCCTCAGTCGACTTGTAGTGCCCTGAAAGGTTTTCACCATAAAGCTTCTCTCATTTTGCTCTTTTTCTCAATTCACTGTCGCCTTACGGTGCCCACGAGGGTTTTCACCGATAAGACTCTCTCATTTTATCGTTTTCTCTCTTTGTGCTAAGAATAAGGTATTACCCATGATACAAGAAGATCATACTTTTACCACACACTTTATTTGGCATCCTCAAAGATTGGTCGAAAGGTCTTCTTTGGACCGTAATGTAGGCTTTTGGACAGGGTTGGAAAGAAAGGTTGACATGAAGGCTCAAAATAATTTAAGATGAACGGGTTCAAAATTACAATTTTTGGAATAAGATCTTTTGGCAAAATTAAAACTTATGCCCCAGTTTCTTGGAGTCTGGGGATTTTTTTTTGTTTTGATGGGATTTCTAAGAAAATCTGCCCCGCTCTTTACTTCGGGGGATTATGAAATATTTTATTTGGTGTGACCGAACCGTAAGGCTGCCTACGTATCGTGAGGTGACAAGAATCAGGTCGAACGTAGTTCAAACATAAAGTTGGATTATTTTGTTGTTTTTCTTTTCCTTTTCTTTCCTTTTTTTTTCCTTTTTTTTCCTTTTCTCCTTTTCTTTTCTTTTCTTTTCTTTTTCTTCTTTTTCTCTTTTCCTTTTTTTTCTTCTTCTTCTTTTTCTCTTTTTCTTTTCCTTTCTAGTTCCTAACTCTATTTTTGATTCCAAAAGAGGGGTATGAAACAAAAAATAGGGCTCAAAAGGGGCAGCAAAAGATAAAAGTATTTGGGTAGCAGAATAAAATGCCTTCGTCATACCAAACTTTAAAAATGCCAAGTACAAACATGTAATTGAAGATAAGCAAAGTAATCATACATAGTATCTATTGATGGCATCAACACAAACAAAAAGTGCCAATAGGCAATACCTTTGTCCCAATGAATGACCCTTGCCAGTTCGAAGCAGACTTGACTCAACCTCATCTTGATGTGGAAGAATGTATTTCAGCACTGACTGATCTACCTCAAATTGCTTGAGAGATTCCCTTGTTGAATGCTCCTATCAACCTCTTGATTTCCCAGACTAACTGTCTCAGTTTCACTTAATTCATGCTTCAGGTTATCTCAGAATGCGTGAATCTTTACTTGTTTCCTCAAATGCATCCTTTTATCATATTCAAAACTGTGTCATTGCTTTATGATTAAACTAACTTTCAAGACCAGGCTGAGAACTATGTGTGCATGTCATGTCAGCATGAAAAGAACTATAAAAGGAAAAGTGACCTAAATAAAAACTGACTAGAACTAACAGAAAATAGGAGATTGCATTAGACAGATAGTGAAAAGGGTTTGAACAAAACAAGCAAAATAGACATGGGTTACAACCCTAGAACAATCCTAGATAACACTAGACGAGTTACTACAACTAAACTAACTAGGCAAAATAAGAAGAAGAAGAAGGGTTTGAGCCACAAGACAATATCCGGATTACAACCCTAAAGTAACCCGGAAAACAGAAATGACAACAAAATAAACCACCAAAACTCCTCCCTGGCTAGCCAAGAAAGGAGTGTCTTTCCAATTACCAAGCTCGACATCTTAGCCACTGGGTTGCACATCAAAACTACTGGGACCTTCACTAATTTCAATATCAGTAACTTCAGTCAGCAAGTTCCTGAGAGGATTCTCATACTCCCTATCATCACGCATCTTCCCCCACAAAGTGTGCATCATCATGTGCAGGTAATTCTGCGCGATATTCTGGGTGTCACTATCCTGGATCACAATCATCCATTCTTGAATCATTCTTTCTATTTCCCTTTTCAAAGCACGACAATCTTCAATGCTATGACCTTGGACATTAGAGTGGTACATGCACCGTACAATAGGATCAAAACCTTTTGCATATGGGTCCGGAGTATAGTCGAGGAGCGGCTCAATCAGGCCAGACTGTTTTAACTTTTCAAACAAGCTTGTGTAGGATTCTCCGACTGGCGTAAAACTATTTCTTTGCCTTTGTCCCCCTCTATGCCCCTATTATATAGGGTTGTTGGGTGCTCGAAAATGTTGTGAGCGTGAAAGAGTATTATGTGGTGTTGGTGCTTGCCATAAGGAGTGACCTAGTGGTTGAACAAATGACGAGACGTTGTTCGGAGGATAATACTGAGGTGAATTATGTGGCTCTCGGGGATAGGTTGGGGTTGGGATTGGGGTCTAGGCTGAGTATATTGGTGAGGCGGACCCGTTGGGCCATGTCGTGATCCTCAGACAACCATGGCAACATCATCATGTTCTTTCTGACCCAGCAAGCTTCTTGTGTAGTTCTGAATTGCTTGTGTTGTGGCTTTTAAAGCAGAACAGCTCATGATCTTGCTTGACTTCAGCCCATCTTCTACCCTTTCTCCCATTTTTACCACATCATTAAAAGGCTTACCCACAACCGAGATCAAATGCCCAAAGAAAGTAGGCTCTTGAGCCTGAAGAAATTACTCAACCATCTCGGCTTCTTCCATCGGGGGATTGACTCGGGAAGCTTGCTCTCTCCATCTGAGCCTGTATTCCCTAAAGCTTTCATCAGTCCTCTTTTCCATCTTGGTGAGGGATAGCGATCCAAAACAATGTTTATTTTGTACTGAAAATGCCAAGCAAATGCCTGAGCTAAATCGTCCCATGTGTACCACCTGCTGGTGTCCTGGCGGGTGTACCATTATAGAGCGCCCCACTCAGACTCTGGTTGAAATATGCCATTAATAATTCTTCCTTCCCATCGGCACCTCTCATCTTACTGCAAAATCCTCTCAAATGGGCCACGGGATCTCCATGTCCATCGTACAAGTCAAACTTGGGCATCTTGAACCCGGCGGGCAATTGGACGTCAGGGAACAAACACAAGTCCTTGTAAGCCACACTTACTTGGATTCCTATCCCTTGCATGTTTCTTAAAAATTGCTCAAAACTTTTCACTTTACGGAATATCTCATCCTGCTCCACTATCTTAGCAGGCTTTTCAGTTTCATCGGGAGGCTCAAAATGAAGAGCGTAAGAATATGGATCCGAGACCTTGAAGATTGGTTCTGAAGCATAGTGTTGGGAATCGGGGACTTTGAACACAGTCTCTTTAGAGGATCGAGCAAGAGTAGCTGATGGAGGAGCTACAAAAACATGAGTGGTCAAAGGATATGAGGTGGTTTTGAGGGGTGGAGTATGGAAAGTTTGGGAGGAAGTGCTAGGGTAGTTGTGGTAAGGGGTAAAGCCTGCTGCGTGTTGAGGGGAAAGAACAACGGTAGTGGGAACCTGGGCTTGTGATAGTGGTGGGATAGTTGCAGGCTTTTCAGTGTAGTTAGTGGGGAATGAAGGTAGAGGATGCCCCCTGATCCAAGACTGATACATTTCTGCCATTTGCTGTTTCAACCTTTAGACCTCCTCTTTCAATTTAGATTCCGACTTCACAATTTCCCTCGACGGGTAACAACTCCTATGTCCAAGTCTTTGCTAGCCATGGCTACCTTACTCTTTGACCTTGTGTTGTATGGACAAATCGCCAAAGTGCCACAAACTAACCACCCTCTGTTATGATAACAATGAAAGTAACAAAGAGGAGCAAAATAAAGCCAACATGTTAGCGTTAGGGCATTTATCAGATAGAAATATCACATTGCGTGCAATGCCCCTAGCAACAATTAACGGTTCTAGAATGACTTCGAGGGTCACAAGGTCATTTGGCATCATCCCAATTTTGTTCATTTCAATCTTCTCTTTTCTTTCTTTTCTAGTACTTCTTGGCTTGCTCGATTCCTTCCTCTCTTTTCTTTTTAATTGTCACTATTTTCTTTCTCTCATCCCTCACGTCCCACAACTTCATTCACTTTTTCTTTTCTTTTTTATAATGATTCGATCGAACCCTATGTAGGTTGCCTACGTATAATGTCCCTCATGAATCAGACTAAGCGTAGTTATGGAAAAGACAAACTAAAAAATAAAAATCTTATTGGATTTTTCTTTTATAATTTTTTTTGGTTTTCAAATACTAAACAGGAAGTACGATAACGAGAGACTCGACAAACTCAACTATACTACGACAAACGCTAACACCAACTAAAAAACTAAATACTACTAGACATGATTAGAAAGTAAAAAAACACCACGAAAATAGACTCAAAACATAAAAAGTTCCCTAAAACAAGCTCCTAAATGCGACGGCCCTGGGTAGTTGTCATGCTCGAGCTCTAGTACATGGATCCATACCTAAATGAGAAAAATAAGACCAAATAGAGTTAGTGACTCGAGACACTATGCGATGCCACATCACCTCCTAGTTGACACATGCAAGACATGATTGAGCTATTTTTGCAAAACGGCCTACGTGGCCAAAATGTTTGGAAGTGCAAACTCAATTAGGATGACCCCTCATACATGGAAATACCTCACTAAGGCTTATATGGCTTCAAACTCCCAATAATTATGGCCTTAGAAATTACTTCGCTAAAATGACCCATCTTGCAAAAATGGCCGATGTGGCCAAACGAGGCTAGAGATGCAAATTCAACAAGGACAGGCCTTAAAGTGATATTACACCTAGTTGTGGACTCAAGATTCTAAGACATGGGTCACCGAACCACTTTCGCGAAAATGACCTCATTTTGCAAAAATGGCCGATGTGGCCAAAAGTGGCTAGACATGAAAATTCGACAAGGACAGGCCTTAAAGTAAAGGGACACCTAATTATGGATTCAATACTCTCTAGACACAATTAAACAAGCCACTTTGCGAAAATAGCCCTATTTTGCAAAAAGGGCGATGTGGCCAAAAGTGTCTAGACATTCAAGATTAGGCTACGACCCTCGAAGCCAAGAACTTAAGACTCACTTGAAAGACCGGACCCTATGTGGGATGCCTACGTATCCCGCCCCGAAAGACGAGAATCAGGTATGCGTAGTTCGGGAAGATTGGACATGGGAGAAAGCTTTTAAAAAATGCAACTAATTTGGAAAAACTATATATTTTTTTTGTCTTTTTGAAAAATGATGGAAAATGTAAAATCTTTTGGATTCTTTTTTTTCTCTTGTTTTTGATTTTTGGAAACTATGAAAGAAAAATGTGAGTGGGCCCTACTTGCTTCATTTTATATTTCACCCTCAAATATCATTGGTCCGCCAAATGACCCCTTTACCCTTAAAGAGATGCAACATGTAGCACATAGGGATGACTAAATGTCTTTTTGGGCCATGAGCCCGTTTTTACATAATTTGAATAGGCCTCCTACAACGGGACACGGTGCCTGGGACCGAGCCCTGCTAGGTTTAAATGATATGATGCAAATAAGCATGACCTAAAGGCTGACCTACATTTGGGGTTCACTAGACAAGGAAATTCGGGGCGGCACGTGGTCGACGGCGGCTGCTCTAGCTGTCCGCCCACTCCACGCTCCCACACCACCCCCCTAAGGACACGGGTGACTCACAAAAAGGCCGTGTACGGTCAAACGTACTCTAAAAGACTTGTTGCAGAAAGAAGACCCGAGGTTATGCAAATGATGACAGTTATAAAGCAGTAAACACATAAAAAGAAAACTGTAAACACATAAACAACTAGGAAATAATAACAAAGTATAAAAACATCATAAAAATCAGATAAAGCTAAAAAAGACATAAAAACCTCAACCAGATATTCTAAAAAGCCAACAAGATCGTAGTATCAGCTCGAACCTGCAAGTCCCCAGCAGAGTTGCCAAAGCTGTCACACCCCTTTTTAAACCTCACTAACCCTCTTAAAATAATAAAATGATTTGTAAAGCTCGAAAGAGTTTTCAATTAGAAAGTGACAAAAAATTTTGTTCAAAAGATTTTCAGAGTCGCCACCTGACTTTGGTTACAGTGTATCAGGTCACCGTTTTAAGAAATGATTTGTTCTTCTGAAGCACGTTTAGACTCTAAAACTGATTGCACCAGAAATTCGGGTAAGCGGGTTCATTTGACTCGGGGAGAAGGTGTTAGGCATTCCCCGAGTCCCGTGAAATCACGGTTGCATACTCGATCTAGTTGGCTTATAAAATATTCAGATTGAGGATGAAACACACAAAAAGTGAAAATAAACATAGAAGATGCTCGAGGTTGTCCCCACCAAAGAAAAAAAAAACAAAAAATGAAAATTAAAATCCTAAGCTAACCTACAGTATACTTACTCAACGGTGTAGCACGACCTCCGTTTACATTCACTTCGGGGCATACCCCGGCTAATAATAATATATACAAACTCTACGTGGCATTCCCCTGAATATAAGCTAAAGGGAACAACCTCTTACCTTGGCAAAATAAAAAGAAGCGACCTACGATTTGCCTACCCAAGCGTGATCGGCCTAAACATGCTCCTACGAAAATTCAGAACTAACAGTACCCAACTTAGACAAGGAAACGGCCAAATGCCTAACTGAAGTCTTCTCTTAACGACCTTTTGACCCAAAGAAAGGAAAATGAACACAAATTACAGTGAATTGATAAAATTAACTATAAATTCTCATACTAACTTACATTAGTAGAAGAACTCATATCATTGTAATTGAACACTAACATTATGGACATTGCAATTTTTTAAGCACTAATTCATATGACAATCTGACCTCAAAACTAATTTTAAAAAATTAAACTATGGAAATGTTTGCCCATTAAACAAGTACCCTAGCTGCAACAGATATGGAAGTATCTACGAGAATCATAAAGACACCATCAAGCTCAAGCATAACATCAAACACTCCATTTCAACTAAAATCAACAACCAACACTCTGTGTACTAGGACATTCTAAGAACCAACTTGAGAGACTCACTGACTCAAACAAATATAAAAATCAATATCATGCTTAAACTCATCTCGTAGATAATAAAGGAGGAGGAAAGAAACGGACCTCAAATGAACGAGCTTCTTTTAATTAACACGAAGAACTTCCAGTTGATACAAGGTTCCGTTTGCGACTGAGATCTAACCGTAAAACGAAATCACCAAAGCAGCAACCACGACCTGCGATGCCGAATGGAACATCGAACAACGACCTCAAGCTTCTTCAATACCCCAGCCCCAATACAACTTAGCAGAAAAGGATTTCAATTGTTTTCAAAGAAATCAGTTTATTTCAACGGGAAAAAAGTAAGAAAGCAGCGATGAGCTCGGAACTCCGGTTGAGATGGCTTCGTCGGCACTTGCTACGACAGAATAAAGAGGGGCAGTGATAGGAAATAAATCTGGAGCCCAGCAAAGAAGTGAATCAGCAGCGCTCAGCAGTAATTTAAGAGTTCAATCACTCTTGGTAGCCCAGAGATTAACCCATAAATTAATAGAAAACCATAAGCTCTAAAACGGCCAGAAATTTGAGATTAAGCACTTCACTTCCAAGCAAGATTCAAACACGATTTGCATTCCTTTCTTCAATGAGAATTTCTCCAAGTCTCTGCTATTTCAGTTTTCTTCCCTTTTTTAGATTTCAGAGGATTTTCTTTTCCATCTTTTAGCCATTTTGGCGTGTGTGAGAGAGTGAGGATGGACGGCTGCTAGTTCTTCAGAGAGGAGGGAGTTAGAGTGGAGGGAGGCGGCAACTCATGGTTTGTTCGTCTGTCGAGAGAAGAATGAAGAACAGGGGCAGCGGCTAGAATGTGGTGTCCGGTCGCTGGTTCCTTAGGGGTGTTAGGTTTTTTTAGAAGAAGATCAGGTGTTCACTTTAGGATATTAGGTTATTTCTGGGTTTAATGGGTATTGGGCTTGGATCTAGGAACTATAGGTTATTTGGGCTAAGGTAATTTGGTTGGTCCAAAATAGCTTATGAAATTCGAAAATGAGGGCAAAATTGGGACAAAACAGGGTATCAACGGTCCCATCTCGATATGACAGGGATCCCACCAGAGATCACCACCCATCGACTAAGCTTGGACCCGAAGTTCCGTCCATTGAAGCAAAAGAGAAGACCCCAGTCCGAGGTTAAGCATACATTCATCAAGGATGAGGTAACCAAACTTCTTAAAATAGGGTCCATATTGGAAGTAAAATATCCCGAATGGTAACGTAGTGGTGGTCCCTAAGAAAGGAAATAAACTCAGAATGTGCATAGACTATAAGGACTTGAACAAGGCCTGCTCTAAAGATTCTTTTCCTTTGCCTAACATCGATAGCATGATTGATGCCACGGCTGACCACGAGATTCTCAGTTTTCTCGATGCCTACTCGGGGTATAATCAAATACAGATGAACCTGGAGGATCAGGAAAAGACTTCGTTTATCACTAAATACGGCACCTACTGTTATAACGTAATACCGTTCGGACTCAAAAATGCTGGTGCAACTTATCAACGCCTAGTAAATCTAATGTTCGAAGAACAAATAGGAAAATCTATGGAAGTTTATATTGATGACATGCTAGTTAAGTCTCAATGAGCAGAGGACCATTTGAAACATTTGTAGGAGACTTTCGATATACTAAAGAGGTATAACATGAAACTCAACCTAGAAAAGTGTGCATTCGGGGTCGGCTCGGGCAAATTTCTCGGATTCATGGTGTCCAATCGGGGGATCAAGATCAACCCCGATAAAATCAAAGCCATGGAGGATATCAAAGTAGTAGATAATGTGAAGGTCGTGCAGAGGCTGACCGGGCGCATAGCTGCCCTAGAGCGATTCATCTCGAGGTCCTCAGATAGAAGTCACTGGTTTTTCTCACTGCTTAAGAAGAAGAGCAATTTTTCATGGATCCCGGAATGCCAACAAGCCTTAGAAGAACTAAAATGATACATGTCAAGCCCTCCACTGCTTCATACCCCGAAAGCGGACGAGCAACTCTACTTGTACTTGGCGGTCTCGGAAATAGCGAAAGTGGGGTCCTAGTTTGAGAAGAGCAAGGTACACAATTCCCTGTCTACTATGTTAGTTGGACCTTAGGTGAGGCCGAGACCCGATACCCACACGTAGAAAAATTAGTGCTTGCCTTAATAAACGCCTCTAGGAAACTAAAACCATATTTTCAATGTCATCCCATATGTGTTGTAACAATTTATCCCCTTTGAAATATTTTGTATAAACCCGAACTTTTGGGATGATTGGCCAAATGGGCCATGGAACTCAACGGGTATGATATTGAGTATAAACCCCGAACAACCATCAAGTCTCAAATATTGGCAGACTTCCATGCTGACTTTATACCATCCCTCGTACCCAAGGTCGAAAAGGAACTGTTACTAAAATTGGGTACATCATCGGGGGTGTGGACCCTTATCATTGACGGTGCCTCGAACGTGAAAGGGTTCGGGTTGGGCATCATTTTGAAGCCGCCCACAAGTAACACAATTAGACAGTCTATCAAAACTTCGAAGTTAACTAACAATGAGGCAGGGTATGAGGCCATGATTGCAGGTCTCGAGCTCGCTAAAAGTTTGGGAGCAGAGGTCATCGAGGACAAATATGATTCCCTACTTGTGGTAAACCAAGTCAACAGAACTTTCGAAGTCCGAGAAGATCGAATGCGGAGATACTTGGACAAGATACAGGTAACTTTACATTGATTTAAAGAATGGACCTTACAACACATACCTCGGGAACAGAACAACGAGGCCGATGCCCTTGCAAACTTGGGTCATTAGTTGAGGATGACGAACTTAACTCAGGGACTGTCGTACAACTCTCGAGATCAGTAATCAAAGAAGGCCACGCCAAAATAAACTCTACAAGTTTGAACTGAGATTGGAGGAACAAGTACATTGAATACCTAAAGAACGGGAAACTCCCGTCAGATCCGAAGGAGTCAAGGACCCCGCACCAAGGCAGCACGGTTCACTTTGGCCAAGGGTGGAACGTTATTCAAGTGGATGTTCGATGGGCCATTGATGATATGTTTGGGACCAGGAGACACCGACTACGTCCTACGGGAAATTCACGAAGGCACTTGTGGAAACCACTCAGATGCTGACTCACTGGTTCACAAAGTCATCAGAGCAGGGTACTATTGGGCAGATATGGAAAAAGATACAAAAGAGTTCGTTCGAAAGTGCGATAAATGTCAAAGTTATGCGCCGATGATTCACCAGCCCGAGGAGCATCTCCATTCAGTCTTATCCTCATGGCCATTCATGAAATGGGGAATAGACATCGTCGGCGCTCTACCATCGGCCCCAGGTAAAGCTCTGTTAATTTTATTTATGACTGATTATTTTTCTAAGTGGGTTGAAGCACAGGCTTTCGAGAAACTCAGGGAAAAAGAAGTAATAGACTTCATTTGGGACCACATTATATGCCGATTCGGGATGCCTGCCGAGATTGTATGTGACAACGAAAAGCAATTCATCGGCCTCAAAGTGACTAAATTCCTTGAGGATCACAAGATTAAAAGGATTCTATCAACGCCATACCATCCCAACGGGAACGGACAAGCCGAATCAACCAACAAAACCATCATTCAAAATCTTAAGAAAATATTGACCAACGCTAAGGGAAAATGGAGAGAGATATTGCCCGAGGTTCTTTGGGCGTACCGTACGACGTCGAAATCCAGTACGGGGGCAACACCGTGCTCTTTGTTCTATGGTGCCGAAGCCCTTATCCTGGCCGAGGTAGGGGAACCTATCCTTAGGTTTTGATATGCAACAGAAGAATCGAATAACGAGACCATGAATACGAGCCTAGAATTGTTGGATGAAAGACGCAAGGCCCCCTCGTTCGATTGGCCGCACAAAAATAGCGGATCGAAAGGTACTACAACCGAGAGCCAATCTTCAACACTTTAAAATTGGGGACTTGGTGCTAAGAAAAGTCACCCTCAACACTCGAAACCCAAATGAAGGAAAACTGGGTCCAAATTGGGAAGGACCATATCAGGTCCTCGACTTCATCGGAAAAGGATCCTACAAGCTCAACATGATGAACGACGAAAAATTACCGAAAAATTGGAACGTGTCACTTTTAAAGCGATACTACTGGTAAGGTAAGACCTTCTCTATTTTCATTTATATTTTAAGCTAACCAATTGCAAGTGTTGGATCGACGACAGCGATGGATTCTTCAATATGAAGTCCTTAGGTCTGGAAACACGCGTTGCACTCTCTTTCCCTTAGAGCGATTTTTGTCCCAAATGGGTTTTCCGGCGAGGTTTTAACGAGGCAAACATTGATTGTGCTAACTTAGAACAATTCAACAGTATCCGAGGCTTCTTTACAATCAACTTCGAATACTGGGAGGCATTACCCTCGAATGTCAACTTTGTTGCAAGAAAATTACTTCGTAATAGCGAGGTATTGATAGGTAAATTTTTTAAGGGCCAAACGATCAAACGAACCGTGCCCATATAGGTTACTCAAGCACTAACATCAAACATGTACGCATGTATAATCACCTATTGAAAGAAGTATTTTTGATTGACGATATCTCATGTCTTAGAAAAAATTTTCTACTTTACAATTTCGTACTCTTGATCTATTGTGTGAATAGGCTTAAGGCCCGATCAAAACGGAATCCCACGTCGGGGACTGGCGTCCGAAAAATAAATGAGACCGAATTATTAAAACTTCAAGATCATAAGATGTCATTACCCAAAATCCACTAGTCGTGATGGCACCTAACCCAACCCACTAGGTAAGCCAACTATCATCTATCCAGTTTCAATAATATTTAACAGGACAATTAATCAAAATAAATTATCTAAATCTTATACATTTCCCAAGGACTAGTAGTACAAATCATGAGATTCTAAGAATAGAGTTTACAAAGCTGAAATGAACTAAATACATCTTCTGTTTGAAAAGTACATAAACAGAGTTTTATAAATCTAGGGCTACCATGAACAAGAGGCAGCTACAATAGGGATGCAAGTACACCTTCAAATCCAGCTCCCATCGAACACAACACAACAACAGCCAACATCTACACGCAATATGCAGAAGTGTAGTATCAGTACAACCAACCCCATGTACTGGTAAGTAACAAACCTAACCTTAGGTTGAAAGTAGTGACGAGCTGGAACACAGGTCGGGTCCAACACCAATAGCCAACAATAGTTCATAACAACGTAAATCATATAAATAAGGAAGTAACTCAGTGATAAAATGCTCAACTTTTCACAGTTTTTCCGAAAATAATTCCGCTTTTCAAGAATATCAGTGAAAACCCAAATCCTTAACCGAAATCGTCGAAAAATATGAGATAGTTTGAAAACTGTAATTTTTTCCAAAAACCTTTCATCAGTAAAATGTTTCGCTTTCAGATAGCATGAAGAAAGTACATTTTTATGCCTACATGTCAAGATACAGGTAAAAATCATCAATGTCACCAAAACCGGGCAGCAAAAAGGAAATGCATCTCTATGCATGTATTTCAAGTACGCATGTCAAATGCAATGCCTCTCAGTGATGAACTCGTATACTCACACTCTCAGAGTACTCAACCTCACTGTCTCGCATTATCTCTTACCGTGCTCAATACTCAGCACTGTACAATATTCGTTGCGGCGTGCAACCCGATCCACATATATATAGCCATAAGGCTCGTTACGGCGTGCAACCCGATCCATATACATATAGCCATAAGGCTCATTGCGGCGTGTAACCCGATCCATATCCATATAGCCATAAGGCTCGTTGCGGCATGCAACCCGTTCCACATATATATACACATTCGACTGCGCTCATTGGGGGTTTGCAGACTCCGGAGGGGCTCCTACAGCCCAAGCGCTATAATTCGCACGGACAACTCACGTGCTGCACGGACAACTTGTGCTAAAGTATTAATATCAGAATCTGCACGGACAACTCACGTACTAAAGTATCAAAATCAGAATCCGCACGGACAACTCACGTGCTATGGTATCAATATCCTCACAATCAGGCCCTCGGCAACACTCAGTCATCAATCTCTCCAGTCTCTCTCTCGGGCTCACAATGTCATGAAACTAGTCCGAATATGATGATATGATGTATCAATAAATAATAGCAGAGACTGAGATAAGATATGCATATGAATGTGTATAACTGAGTATATAAAGCAATGAAAGCACATAACTCAATAGCAGAAATAACCTCAGCGCGTCCCAACAGGATAAGCATGTAGCCTAGACATGGTGTCTATCATGGATCACAACTCGATAGCTCAAGTACGTAGAGATTTCATGATTATAGGTAAGGTCAAGTAACTACACAGTATCATAGAAATAACGGAGTCACAATTCACATGGTGCACGCCCACACGCCCGTCACCTAGCATGTGCGTCACCTCAACACCGATCACATAGCACATGATTCGGGGTATCATACCCTCAACGCTAAGTTTAGAAGAGTTACTTACCTCGAACAAGCCAATTCCAATACCGAGCAAGCCAAGCGACGCTCCAAAAATGCCATCTCACGCGTTCTGACTTCCGAACGGCTCAAAACTAACCAAAAACAACTCAAATACATCAAAAATGCTAAAGGAACCAATCCCAATTGAAAAAGGTCAAATCTTTAATCAAAAGCCCAAAATCGGCCAAAAAGCCCAACCCTGGCCCGCACTTCAGAACCCAACAAAACTCACAAAATACGATAACCAATTATAATATGAGTCCAACCATACTAATTTCGCTCAAATCCGACTCCGAATAAATGTTCAAAACTTAAAAATTCACTTTATGAAACTTTAGGCCAAAACCCCCAAATTTCATTTTGAAATCATCAATCAAATCTCAAAAACGAAGATGGATTCATAAAATATCAAAATCGAGTAGAGAACACTTACCCCAATCCATATGGTGAAAATCACCTCCAAAATCCCCCAAATCCGAGCTCCCCAGCTCAAAATATGACCAAATGAACAAACCCTTGTTTTATATATTTTTTTGCCAGTTATTTTGCCTCGTTTCTCGTGCTAAATGATTCTAAAACTTGCTTTTTACACCTTCATGGATTCCTTGTAAAATTTTAGTCAAGTTAGGCTTTTGAATCACTCCATTTGACCTTATAATGAAGGAGATATGTTAGTTTCAGTATTTGCAAATAGTGTAGATTTTTAAATACGAATTCAGTGTCAATTTCGTAATTAATCTGAAAAAATCTGGCAACCCAATTCTTAGTAAAATGACCATAAATTCCTTATACGACGTCCAAATTCGACGATTCTTTTTTCTATGGCTCCATACTTACGATACAGATCTAATGCTTCAATCAAAACAGAAATCGAAGCTCATTTGCTTAATGTGGCACCATTTACGCTAGAAAAAACGACGTCGAAACATAAGAAAAACGAGCGCAATGCAGCCCTAACCTATCCGAAACTCACCCGAGCCCCTCGGGACCCACACAAACATATCAAAAAGTCCCATAACATAGCATGGACCAACTCTAGGCCTCAAATCATGCATAACAACATTGAAATGACGAAACGCACCTCAAATCAAACTTAATGAACTTTCGAACTTTCGACTTTCAAAAACTCGCGCCAAAACATGTCAAATCAACTCGGAATGAACTCAAATTTTGCACACAAGTCCTAGTACATCATATGAAGCTACTCGTTCCCCCAAACTACCGAGCAAAATACAAATGCTCAAAATGACCGAAAGGATCGTTACATAAGACCTTAAAGGCAACCCTCAATATTTATAGGCCACGGCCACCCCACTCGGGGACTAACACTTCGGGCAAGCTCGAAGTGAAACAGGAAAATGAGCCTAAGGGGCAAGTCCTAAATAAAAAAACTACGGCCAAATTAACACGGTCCAGAGACGTCCAAATTCCGCAATGAAACAGGCATTCGAATATTTTCATAAACCGGTGAAAAGGGCTAACCTCAGCAAAATTATAAAGGGCTTCGGTAATATCAAGACCTGAAACACAAAAGCAGAACACAGGGGCGCGGACAGCGTAAGTCTGGAGCGCGGACCGCGCAGGGCATATGCCCCCCAGTGAACCTCTCTGAATCTCCCAACGCGGTCCGCACTGATATGGACCGCGGCCGCGTTGGGCCAGCGCGGACCGCGCTAAAATGTAACGCGGCCGCGCTGGGTAAGGCAGGCACCACAGAAGGGTCCACGCGGACCGCGCAGAAAGGACGCGCGGCCGCGCTGGGCCATGTAATTGAGCTGAGCTAGGGTTTAACATTTTGGTCCATTTTTCATCAAATCTTTGAGCCCTAGTTGTCCCTACTCAATAACTCATATTGAAATTCATGCCCAATGTTCAAGATAAACACAAAAAAACTAAGCTAATCATTTAACCTAAGAAAAAATGTGAAGAAAGAAGAAGCTTTACTACTGGGAAGCAAACAAAATAATTAAAAATTAAGACTAATGAATGAAATGTGCAAGAAATGTTACCAGGGATTATGAAGATTCAAGATACTTGATGCACAGGTATTAGATGAACAGTAAAAATAGGCTCAGGAAGTGAGAGTGCGAAAAGGGTAAAGTGAGGCCTAAGGCCTCTATTTATAGAAAACAATGGGACCCCCTTCTTACCTACCAGCGCGGCCGCGCAAAAATGGCCGCGGACCGCGCTGGTTTGGAAGCTAGCACACTTGAACCCAGTTGTTCACGCGGACCGCACTGTTTTTAGTGCGGCCGCGTATGAAACTTTAGAGAGCATGATTACTTGGAAATGCACAGCGCGGACCGCACAAAAATGCTGCGCGGCCACGCGGGTAACTTCAGAGACTTAACTCCCCTAGCACAGGCCTGTGCGGACCGCACTGATTTGTAGCGCGGCCGCGTTGGCAACTTCAGAGACCTGACTTTTTGTGCTTTTGTTTTGTACTGCTTCAACATTATCCCTGCAACATCTCACAAACCATTAGCCCAAAAATCCTAGTCTACAAAGAATATCAAAGAAATAGAAAAAGACATGGGTTGCCTCTCAAGAAGCGCTTGATTTAACGTCGCGGCACGACGCATGTTACCATCATATCACTTCAAATGAATGTGTGTCACCACGTGGCTGTCATCAAACTTTCCCAAATAATGCTTGACACGATGCCCATTGACCCGGAATACTTCACCATTCTTTCTTTTGAGATCAAGAGCACCAAAAGGAGTCACAAATACCACTTCAAAAGGACCACTCCACTTAGACTTGAGCTTGCCCGGAAATAACCTCAACCGGGAGTTGAAAAGAAGAACCATGTCACCCACCTTGAACTCCTTACCCCGAGCATATTTGTCGTGAAGGTACTTCATCTTGTCCTTATACAAGGATGAGCTGGAGTAGGCATGAAATCTAAACTCATCAAGTTCATTCAATTGCTCCACACGGAGATTGGCTGCAACTTCCCATTCCAAGTTCAACTTTCTCAACGCCCACATAGCCTTGTGTTCTAATTCCACCAGAAGATGGCAAGCCTTACCAAACACCAACTGATACGGAGACATACCAATTGGAGTCTTGTAAGCTGTCCGATAAGCCCAAAGAGCATCATCCAATTTCTTCGACCAATCGGTCCTATTAGCATTCACCGTTTTGGACAAAATACTCTTTACTTCCCGATTTGAGACTTTCACTTGACCGCTAGCTTGTGGATGATAGGGGATGGTCACTTTATGGTTAACTCCATACTTAGCAAGCAATGAGTCGAAAGCCTTGTTGCAAAAATGGGACCCCCCATCACTAATAATGGCCCGAGGAGTACCAAACCTCGTGAAGATACTCTTTTTCAAGAATGCTACAACACTTCGGGCTTCATTGTTGGGTAGAGCCACGACTTCCACCCACTTTGAGACATAGTCCACCGCCACGAGAATGTAAGTGTTACCACAAGAGCTCACGAACGGACCCATGAAATCGATGCCCCAAACATCAAAAATATCCACCTCGAGAATTGTATTGAGGGGAATCTCATCCTTCTTGGAAATACCGCCGGCTCTTTGACATGCATCACATCTCTTCACCAAGTCACTAGTATCCTTGAACAGTGTCGGCCAATAGAATCCGCAACTCAAAACTTTTGAGGCCGTCCTCACCCCCCCCCCCCATGATGGCCACCATAGGGAGAAGAGTGACAAGCCTCCAATATGTTCATTTGTTCACTTTCCGGTACACATCTTCTTATCACCCCATCCGTGCAAATTTTAAACAAATATGGATCATCCCAATAGAAATCCAAGCTATCCCGCTTGAGTTTCTTCCATTGGTTGGAAGAGAGCTCACATGGGACATTACCAGTCACAATGAAGTTGGCGATGTCCGCGAACCATGGCATATCACAAGTAGAAACGGAAAGAAGCTGCTCGTTGGGGAACCTATCATTAATCTCAATACCATCACATGGTCTCCCCTCGTCCTCTAACCGGGACAAATGGTCCGCAACTTGATTCTCGCTTCCCTTTCTATCCACAATCTCTATATCAAATTCCTGAAGGAGTAGCACCCACCTCATAAGTCTTGCTTTCGAATCCTTCTTAGTCATCAAATACCGGAGGGCTTCATGGTCCGTGTGTATGATCACCTTCGCCCCTATAAGATAAGGTCGAAATTTCTCCATCGCGAACACAATAGCCAATAGCTCTTTTTCCGTCACTGTGTAGTTTCTTTGGGCCTCATTCATCGTCTTGCTAGCATAATACACAGGATGGAACATTTTGTTGATCCTTTGGCCTAGCACCGCACCTACCGCCACATCACTCGCATCGCACATAAGTTCAAAAGGCAAATCCCAATTAGGTGCGGTGGTGATAGGAGTTGTGGTCAACTTGTGTTTCAATAGCTCAAAAGACTCCATGCACTTCTCATCAAATATAATCTTGACATCCTTCTCTAATAATTTGCAAAGCGGGTTCACAATTTTTGAAAAATCTTTAATGAATCGCCGGTAGAACCCGGCATGACCAAGAAAACTCCTCACCCCTTTGACAGAAGTAGGGGGAGGGAGCCTTGAGATAACCTCGATTTTTGCGTTATCAACTTCAATTCCTTGCCTTGAGATTTTGTGACCCAATACAATACCCTCTTGCACCATAAAGTGACATTTCTCCCAGTTGAGCATAAGGTTGGTCTCTTCACATCTTTCCAACACCCTATCCAAGTTCACCAAACATTCCTCAAATGAATCCCCCACCACTCTGAAATCGTCCATGAAGACCTCCAAGATATCCTCTACCATATCGGTGAAAATTGCCATCATACATCTTTGGAAGGTCGCCGAGGCATTACATAGTCCAAATGGCATTCTCGAGAAAGCGAACGTGCCATAAGGACATGTAAAGGTTGTCTTCTCCTGATCCTCCGAGGCAATGAGAATTTGATTATACCCCGAGTAGCCATCTAAAAACCAATAAAAGGCCCGGCCCGCAAGACGATCGAGCATTTGGTCCAAGAATGGTAGTGGAAAATGATCTTTTCTTGTCGCCTTATTCAACTTTCTATAGTCCATACATACTCTCCAACCTGTAACTGTCCGAGTAGGAATCAATTCATTGTTGGCATTGGTTACTACCGTCATTCCACCCTTCTTTTGCACACATTGGACCGGAGAGGTCCATGAACTATCCGAGATCGGGTAAACCACACCGGCGTCTAACCACTTGATAACCTCCTTCTTTACCACTTCTTGCATTGCTTCATTTAATCTTCTTTGATGTTCAAGAGAGGGCCTTGCATCCTCCTCCAAAATGATCTTGTTCATGCAAAATGTGAGGCTTATCCCCCGAATGTCGGCCAATGTCCATCCAATCGCCTTTTTGCACTTTTGAAGAACCGCCAAAGTGGCGTCAACCTGCATGTTAGTTAGGCACGAAGAAAGAATAACAGGTAAAGTAGAATTTGAACCCAAAAACTCATACCTGAGGTGTGGAGGAAGTGGCTTCAACTCCAACACCGGTGGATCCTCAATTGATGGCTTAGTTGGCGCAGTTTTGCGATTCTCAAGATCCAAGGATAGCTTCCTAGGCTCATAAGAATATGAACCCATACCATGCAATGCATTCACGCACTCCACTCTAACGGCATCATCATTGACATCCATATTGAGAAGCACAGCTTCAAGAGGATCTTCAACATTAATCAAGGCACTTGTGTCATCCACTATCACCGCTGTGACAATGTCCACAAACGAACACACCTCCGTGCTATTGGGTTGTCTCATTGATTTGCACACATGAAATACCACCTTCTCATCACCCACACAAAATGTTAACTCCCCTGCTTCCACATCAACCAATGCCTTCCCCGTAGCTAGGAAAGGTCTTCCAAGAATAATAGTCACTTCAAAATCCACTTCACAATCCAATATGACAAAGTCGGTCGGCAATATGAATTTGTCCACCCGGACAAGCATATCGTCGATTATACCTAAAGGCCTCTTCATCGACCGGTCCGCCATTTGAAGTCTCATTGAGGTTGGCCTAGGTTGCCCAATTCCCAAAGTCTTGAAGACTGAGTATGGCATCAGACTAATGCTAGCCCCCAAGTCACATAGGGCCTTAGCAAACTTCGCACTCCCGATAGTGCAAGGAATAGTGAAAACTCCAGGGTCTTCTAGTTTCGGGGCCATACAATGCACAATCGCACTAACTTGGTGCGTCATCTTTATTGTTTCACACTCCATAGAACGCTTCTTGGTAACTAAATCCTTTTGCGTACCCAGGCATTTGTTCAAGTGCCTCCACTAAAGGAACATTGATTGTGAGGCTCTTCATCATGTTTATGAATTTCTTGAACTGATTGTCATTCTTTTGCTTTGCTAACCGCTGAGGATATGGTGGAGGTGGTCTAGGAAAGGGTGCCTTGGCCTTGGGCACCGCCGGCTCGGGTATATCAATAATGTGTTCCCTAGACGGGTTCACGGCATCTTGAGTCTCTACCCCGGCCTCATCATAAATATCAATCCGCACATCATTTGTCACTATTGGTTGAACCACATTGTCAACATTCAAAGGTATATCATCATCATGCAACTCAACTTCATCATTCACCACCCGATTCTCATCATAGGCATGCACATCACCGCCTCTTCCACTCCTAGTTGTAACTGCCATCACATGATTGTTACCCCCCTTTGGGTTCACTACCGTGTCACTTGGTAGCGCACCTTTAGGTCGGGTATTTAAAGCTTGAGAAATTTGTCCTATTTGCACCTCCAGGTTCCGGATGGATGTGTTATGTGAAGCCAATTGTGCGTCAGAATCTTGGTTCTTTTTCATCATCTGCTCGAACATCATTTCTATCCGTCCCATATCACTCCCGGAAGAACTAGGCCCTTGCGACTGAAAGGGGGGTGGATTGTTTGGTTGTTGGAACATGAGGGGCCTTTGAAAGCCTTGCCCCCTACCTCCATTATTCCACCCTCCTTGATTTCTATTGTTTACTCCAATTGTTGTTGTTCCCGTTCCAGTTGCCTTGGTTGTTACCTTGATTACCCTAATTGTTGTTCTGATTGTTATTGTTCCAAGTGTTACCACCTTGTTGTTGATTATTGTTATTCCAATTGCCGCCTCCTTGTTGATTGCCCCAATTGCCTTGGGGGATCCATTGTTGATTCCCTTGATTTTCTCTATTTCCTTGGTAGTTATTGACATATTGGCATTCCTCACTTTGATCATCATAATACTCGTTCGAATAACCACCACCATCATTATTGTTGTCAAACTGCTCACAATTACCTTGTTGTTGTTGTTGCTGACCCCTTTGCCTCCTTTTCAACATAGACACATTCTCCATTGCAATGACTTGGCGCGGGCTTTGAACCTGTTGCAATTGCACCTTCGCCAATTGATTCATTGTTGTTGTAAGTTCGGCAATAGCTTGGCCATGGTCATTCAACTCTTGTGCAAATGGATGACCGTGGGGTCACCTTGAGGTACATTCGCTCGGCTTTGCCATGCCGAAGAGGTGTCGGCCATTTCATCAAGTACATCACATGCCTCTTGGTAAGAAAGTTTCATAGAGTTCCCACCGGCCAATTGGTTCACAATGCACTGATTCGTGGTATTAATGCCCCTATAAAAAGTCTGCTGGATCATCGCCTCGGTCATGTCGTTGTTAGGGCACTCCGTCACCATTGTTCTATATCGTTCCCAGATCTCGTGCAATGGTTCCGTTGGCATTTGCTTGAAAGCTAGAATTTCATCCCGCAGAGCTGCCATATGACTTAGAGAAAAGAACTTGGCAATAAATTTGTCCGCTAATTCATCCCATGTGGTGATAGAATGATTTGGTAACCTTTCTAACCAGTCCAACGCTTTGCCCCGAAGAGAAAACGGGAAAAGCCTCAATCTCAACGCATCCTCTGACACGTTTGTTTGTTTGCTGCCCCAGCAAGTATCTACGAACCCCTTCAAGTGCTTGTATGCATTTTGGTCGGAGGCGCCCGTAAAATATCCCCTTTGCTCGAGCAAGGTCAACATGACATTAGTGATTTGAAACTTCCCCGCCCGGATTCGGGGAGGAACAATGGCACTCGTGTCCCTTGATTTGGAAGAACTCTTGGGACTGCTCTTGGCGGTGGCGGAGGAGGGTCTAGAATAGGATTGTTGTCATTTGCGTTGGCCGAACGACCTCTTCGTGGAACTTGAGGTGGTATAACCTCCTCGGGTTCAAGATCATCTACCTCCTCCCCCGCATTCACGTTGCCAAGAGGGTCATTTGCATTGAGAGCCATAGTACCTGATTGATCGACACAAACAAAATTAGTAAACAAGAAGGAAAGAGAAGCAAAACACAAAACTAGCTACACAAATAGTCAACACCGTAAGCTCCCCGGCAACGGCGCCAAAAAGTTGATCGCGGCCGTCTTAACACTACACAATGGTAGGAAGAGTGGGTAGCAATAACTAATACCCGAATAGTGGATCGGGGTCGAATTTCCACAGGGAGCTTGGAATGGAGTTGTATTGCCTGTTTAGCTTAGAATTGCGTTTGTACTTCTAATTGCACTTCTAACATTTTTGGGGGTTTTTATATTTAAAACTACTATTGTAATCTTAGGATTAAAGCTAAATTATGCTAAGGAAATATTGCTAAGTTGTGCTTAATATAGGACAAAGGCACTAGGGTCGTGACACTACCTAGGTGGCTAGCTAACGGGTAGAAGCTACTAAGGGGAGATTGATAAATCTGGGTTTATTGCTATAGCCGTTGCACAATTGCACTCATTCTCACACCTCTCGGTAGAGAGAACGATTTTGCCCAATTGACTCTCTCGAGACCAATTAGGTAGGCCAATTAGACCGAGCAACTAGGGCTCAAGTAGGGTAGTTACTCTTTCGAGGTTTAACCCGTTAATTGGGACTACCATTCTCATGGGTCCATCCCAATTCCTTGTTGGGTTAACTTTTAGGGTCATATGACTCTCTTTCTCAAGAAGAGTTAGACCCACTAAGCTTGAATTCATGTTTGCAACCACAAATTCTAGATTGAAACACAAAATCAACCCAAATAACAAATACCCAATCTCAATCTCACCCTAGAATGCAACACCCATTAACTACCCACACTAGGGTTGAGCCACAACCCTAGCTAATGGGTTTAGCTAGACATAATTAAAGAAGAAACAGTAGAAATAGATGAAGAAAATAACATAATGATTGATTACTAATTAAAAACTATGATATTGAAGAGGAAAATTGCCAAAATAGGCTACACAATAGTTCTCACGAGCGCAGCTCTTGTTCAGAATCTAAAACTTGACCTAAAAATGGTAAAAAGATCTATTTATGCCGAGCTGGAAATTCTGGACAAAAATACCCCTGTGGGGTCAGCACGAACCACGCAAAAAGGTCGCGCGGCCGCGTTAGGCACATTGAACTCTAAAAACTCATCTCTGAAGTTGGGGGCCGCGGACCGCGCATAAATGTAGCGCGGCCGCGGCGGAGGGTTGGCGCGGACCGCGCAGGAATGGGGCGCGGCCGCATAGCTTGACTTGGCCAAAATTCCATGTCTCTGAATCTCCTTCACGCGGACCGCACTGATATGTAGCGCGGCCGCGTGGGATTTAAGCCTTCGCTGAACTTCCTTTGCGCGGACCGCACAGAAATGGAGCGCGGCCGCGTGGCTTGCACCTCAAAATTTACCCCTCTGAATCTCCTAGCGCGGCCGCGTGGCAAATCAGTGCGGTCTGCGCTAGGTCTTCCTGTTCCCCACTTCACTTGTTCTTGACACTTGGCAGGTTTCACTCCGTTTTGAGCCGATCTTTGACATGTGTCATCTTGTCGCTCAAACCTACAATCAAGCGCAACTTGTAAGCCTTTTGGGACTATTTTGTGGTGAATTGTGACAAAAGCAATAGCATGTAAGGGGTATAATTATGGTAAAATCCTAGCTTATCAAATAGCCAAGTATTTCTGCCTCTATGTCCTTATCCAGATGTAGTTGCACCCCCATATCATTTGTGAGAGCATGAATTCCATTCAAACTATTCCTATTCTTCATTTGAGCAAAGAAGTATGCAGAGTTGGTGTCTCCCAGTTTTAACCATTGGACTTTTGACCTTTGCCTGTATATACTTTCCTCAATCAGTATCCATTTTTCTAGCTTACTTCTTAGTTCCTGCTCTTCCTCAATTAAATCTGAGTTCTGCAATATGTATCTCATCTTCTCTTGAACTTCCTGTAGCTCCCTTCTTGTCTCTTTAATTCTGACACCAACCCCTTTATAGTGCTGGGTATTAATCCCTTTGATTGCTTCCTTAACTCTTTTTAGCTTGTTCCAAACTCCCTGCATCTTTCCATCTGTTCCAGTTGTATTCCATGCTTGATCAACTTCTTGTATAAAATGAGGATGTCCAGCAATACAATTAAAGAATCTGAATGGCCTAGCTTTCTTAATCTGCATTTGTGTAATCATGATCTTAAGTGGAGAGTGATCAGACACGGATGGTTCTAATACTTGTATCTTCAAACTAGGCATTGTCAACATCCAACTAGAGTTCACCAGTCCTCTGTCTATTCTGCTGTATATATGATTGTTAGTCCATGTGTACTCTCTTCCCACAGTATGCAATTCATTCATACCTTTATCATTCATGAATACCCTAAAGTCCTTTGTTTCCATATCCTGTATCATAGTACCATGTTGCCTACCTTGACTATTTAAGACAACATTGAAATTACCCATTGCTAGCCAAGGCCCTTGCTGTAGACTATGTATCTGTCTCAACTTCTTCCACATTTTCAATCTGTCTTAAATAGTATGCAGATCATAAACTGTTGTAAAACCAACTGTTAGTAGTTTTGAAAGTGTTATAATCTGTCCATGTATGATCTGTTCATCTATCTCAACTGGCTCAAACACATAAATCCTTGGATCCCATATTACCCTCTTATTGTTGTTGCTGAAGTTTGATATCCACTGCCAACCGGGAGCAATTTTCTTCATTATAGTGCTGGCTTTCTGCTCTTTTATTCTATGTTCAATTAAAGCTATCACTGCCTTTTTATTATGCTTAATAAACTCCTTTATCTCCTTTTTCTTATAAGCTTTACTTAACCCCCTAACATTCCATGTTACCACACTCATACTGGTATGAATTGAGTGTCCTGATACAGCTTCTGCACCCCAAAGCTCCTCATCTGCCTTCTGCTTGTTTCTGGATCAGTTATTACTTGTTCACTTCCTAAAGATTGGAAATGATTATTTCCAGGTAGATTTTGTTCTTCAACTTGCTTTGTTTTGGCTAATCTTGCTGCTGATTTACCAGTAACAGTTGTCCATCCTGCTTCATCAGTTTGTTTATCACTATCAACTTGCACTAACCCATTCTCTGGTGGTTTTATTGTTTCAGTCTTCTTTGTTTACTCCTTCTCCTGTTTATTGTCCTTTGATCCATCTCTGTCTGTCCTTAGCCAAATTTGTTTGCCTTTATTTATCTCCCATGGTATACCATCTTCTGAGTTGTTGGAGCTTTGTTTTTATTGCAATTATGCCCTATCTTCAGACATTTATTACAATATGTTGGTTCCCAATCATAGCTAATCTCCTGTTCAATTGTTCTGCCTATTGGATCTTGTAGTTTTACACTTCGAGGGAGAGGTTTAGTGATATCCATTTCAATTAACATTCTTGCATAAAATATTCTAATTGAACCAGTTGCACATTCATCAGCATACATAGGATTTTCTAGTGCACTCCCTATCTTACTTAGGGCCTTCATACTCCAGCAATTGAGTGGAAGATTAGGCAACCTTACCCACAAAGGGATGGTTCTCAAAACTTCATCATGCAAATTGAAATCTGAAGTTGGGATCTTTCATTACTATGGGTCGATTATTAACAGTGTGAGGCCCAGTAACAACACTTGGTCCCTTTCTTCCAAATTAGCAAATCTAACCACAAAATAGTCATCATTATGATAATAGATCTGGGGTTTGGTATGAATCTTTCCATTGCTCCTATAGTAGGCAAATCTCCTATTACATACAGAACAATTACTGAGCTCCATTTAGCATTTTCATGTTCAACATCCTCTAAATCTAGTTTCACAATTTTCTCCCCATTTTGAATCACCAGTGCAATAAATTGTAAATTCATCCATTTCATTGCCAATTTATTCCTTACTATCACATTCACTCATGATTGATTACCGTTTACCTTCTCTACTTGCTCAGTACCGTTGGGAATTTTTACACTGCCAGATTTGCGTGGCACTGTTTTATTGTTATTTGGCGTCATCAGCTGCGATTGGGTTTTCCCGCTCCTAGATCCACCTCCTATGTCTCTAACAGCTGCAGATGTAGCTATTACTGCTTTCATCTTAGCATTTTTAGGTGTTGGATCTGAATCTATCTTGCTCTGCTCACTTTGCATGTTCCTCGGAGTGACTATCTCAGCTGGTTCTTCAATTCTCACCCCTTTTGGTGAGACAAACAACTCCAAATCTGCATTACGTGCCTCTGGTGATCTCTGATCAGTAATCGGAACCTTCATAAGGTTCCTCTTGGGTCGCCCTCCCCTCCCATGGCTTCAAACTGCGTACGTTAGCAGGGCCACGTTAACGTGCGCCGAGAGAAACTTTTAAGAGAGAGAAACTTTTAGACAAATTGAAAAATGGTGTATGGAGTCGCCTTTGTTAGCACTACTAAAAAAATCAGGTTTTAGCAATGGATAAATTCTGTAGCTAAACAGAAAAATCCGTCGCTAATCTCGTTTAGCGACGGATTAGCAACGAATTATCAAGAAATTCTGCTAGCTACGAGCGTTTTAGTGATAGATTAGCGACGACGTTCGTAGCTGATTTTAGTTTTTTCTAGTAGTGTAGGGAGTGCTTTACCCCCAATGTGGGACTTCCCGTCACGAATCCGGATTTAGTCGGGTTGATGTTATAAACGTCAATACCACACAAGAGGGGGGGGGGGATTTGTGTGGTACCCAATTTTCGCGTTAGAAGAACCTGGTTCTTCTAAGTGTTCTAACTACAGCAGTTTGCGGAATAATAAATACTGAAAGTAAAGTGCACAGAGATTTTTACGTGGAAAACACCTGGCTCAAAAGGTGAAAAAACCACGACCTACTACTTAGCAGGATTTTCCCAAACTCCACTAAAATCACTGAGCCAAAAACTGCATTTACAAAACTCTTTGTAAACCTAAGGATTAACACTAATCCTAGTGTAGCACACAACCTCAATTGTTGCGACACTTTCAAGTTAACTCTAACTTGAATACTCAGAGTACCTAATACAATTGCTTCTAAGAAAGCTGAAAGGTACAATATGAAAACCTACTACAATTGAACTAGACTTAGAATAAACACAATGATGAAACTGGTTCTTCTATCTTAGTTCATGTAGCTTCAGACGTGCACACTTGTATCTCGCATATGTTGCTTGCAAATCAGACTTGATCTTTTTGCTCTCAAATATGCTTAACTTTTGCTTATGTGCATTACCTGTAAAAGAGAACAACTTGGTTATTTAATGGATTAGCAGTTAGAGTTTGATCGAGACTCCAATGCTTATCCGTAGTCGATTTGAGTCCTTAACCAATACAAACTCCCATCCTTATCCTAGCTTAGGATTGTATTCTCTTATCATAAGGAGACTGTCCTTCTTATAACTCAATGCAACCTTTTCGATTTCATTCAGAAGATATTTGTTGCGTAATCTTCAATACATATCTTCCTCACGTGCATTCCATGTGCAATGGTTATGACTAACTGTGTCTCTCAAGATGGACCAGGTCCTTCCCTGAGTTCATTTGTCAATCTTCAAAATTTCAACTGAACTTGGGCCAACAAATTCCCCCTTTTTGATGATGACAAACTCTGTGCTTTTAGTGATCAGAGAACCTGTGAAACTTAGCTGAAATATCAACACTTAGAAAATTTTTAGAGAATTTTCAACTTATCATAAAGGCCAGATTTAAGTTAGGTCATAAACATCACTTGTTCAGATAATGAATTTAAGCACAATATCTTCCCCTTTTTGGCATCATCGAAAAGTTGCATAAATAATGTGATCTCAGTAACCTAATTAGTACTCATGGCCACTGGGGCAACTGCAAGTAAACACATGCATTAGTTAATCAGAAATCAACTCAACAAAAATACCTATTAGGATCAGAATTAACAAAAAGCAAGAAAAGCTGCATTCATTGATTAGCAAGGTGTTTCTACAATGCAGTCCACAAGAAGAAAAACAAAATTACCAAACCATGAGCAAAAGAAAATAAACATCTAAAATCCCAAACTGGGTCACTGAGGGGGTCTAGACTGGTGCACACTAGGACAGGATATCTAAGGCTTAGAAGAGCTGGAGGGTTGGGTTTGTAGCAGATTGAGCATCTGTTGAAGCATGCCTTCATTTTTCTCCTTCTCCTTAGCAAGTTCAGCTCTCAACCCATTCCTTTCTCCCTCCAATTCAGCAACTCTGGCCTGAAGCCTTGCTATCTCAGCGTCTTTTGCCCCAACCTCCTGAACTAAGGCTCTGACCTTACTATTCACAGGAGTTTTTGCTGAAGAACCAGGTTCAACTGGGGCTGTACGGAGCATATAATCACAAGCTTGAAGGGTTCAACTGGAGCTGTACGGAGCATATAATCTCTTTGCTCGAAGCCATTTCCCACTTTTTCAGGGGAACATTCAATCTTTCAAGTACAGTTGTCAAGATAAATCCATAGGGAATGGCATGAGCTATTGAGCCATTGAGTACCCTTTCAAGCAGCTTTACAATAAAGGCAGGCCAGTTGATCTGCTTCCCTTCATTCAGGCATTGCATAAGAACCAGATCCATATAATTTGCTGTATGCCTTCTTTCCTGTCTGGGTAGAAGGCATTTGTTGACAAATTCAAAAAGCACTTTGTGGTCTGGCCTCATTTCACTTTCCTGAACTGCCCTGGCCTCAGGTACCTCTTCATCTGTTGTGGTGTCACAAAAGTTCCTTGTGATCTGAAGATCAGTAGGCAACCTATCCAGGCAAGGCCACCTCTGCCTTGTATAATCATCATATCCCTCACTAGGGATGTCTAGAATCTTGCCCAGCTTTGCAGCATTGAACTTTACTTTGACACCTTTCACTGTGCTAGTCACCAGCCCATTCTTCACTGTCCCATTTGCCATAAACTCTACAAGTTCATTCCTGGCCAATTTTCCATCCATATGAAGAACCATGTCCTTCCAGCCCTGTGCTTCTAGTGCAGTCAGAAGCCTTATCATACCTGGCTCCTCCAGGTCCTTGAGTAGTCTCCCTTTCAGAATTTTCCTCTTGCCAAACATGGCATATCTGTCCTGTTCCTTCTCTGACTCATCTCCTTCATCCTCACTCCATTCATCATCTTCTTCAGCAATTTTCACTTGTTTTCCTTTTGCAGCTGACCTTGTTCTCTTGGCAAGAACAGGTTCAGCAGGTACTGGCTTGGAGGGCTTCTTGGCAGAAATCCTGGTTCCCTTTGATTTGGTAGTGGGAACTTCCACAGTAGTACTCCTTTCTAGATGGACCTGTTCCATCTCCTCTTCTTCCTCTTCAACCACAGCCTCCGAGCTTTCACCTATCTTTGCTTTCCCTTTCTCTTTCCTCTTTTTCTTACTTTCTTCTAAAGCCTTCTTCAATTCTGCTTCACCTTTCCCTGACCTTACTTCTAGTAGCTCTAATCCTAGGAGTAGACTTGGGTGGTGATTGTTTGCTTTTCTTGGTTGGTTTGGATGCAGCAGGGGTCTTTTGTGAGGAAGCCTTGCGTTTCTTTGGGTCATAGCTGGCCCCCACTTTCTTCAACAAGTCAGCCAAACTCTCTTCATCAGATGAACCAGGTTCATCTTGTTGTTTACTCAGATTAATCAACACCTCAGCAGCCTCACCTGAACCACTTCCCCCTGACTTCGAGACTCCTTCTTCCCTACCCCCACATATGGCTAAAGGTTCCTTCTTCTTTTTCTTCCTCATTTTCCCAGAATCAGTCCCACCTACATCTCTAGCAGCCCCTATCAGAACAAATCGATTTTCCTCCCTTTCAACTACATCAGAAAAAACATAGCAAGATTTTACCTCTCTTTGGGTTTCTTGAGTTTTGGCCTGTTCAGAAAACCCAGGTTCATCTCCTTCATTGGTGGAGATGTAATCATCAGATTCAGAGCTAGAGTCGGTCTCAGCTGCTGGGCTTGCTTTCTTTTGACTGGACTGAAGTTTTTCATTCAAAGTTTTTCTCAAAGAACCTGTAGCTACAGTTTTTCTTGCTAGCATTTTCTGGCGATGGAATCTAGGTTTTGGGTTTTCGACTGGTGGTGTGGAAGATGAGGTGTTGGGTGAAACAGGTGGTGGAGTGCCAGGATTGTCTTGGGGATTTGTCATGGTGAGGAATTTCTGAAAACCCTAAGAGAATTTTGGTGGTGTGAAGAGCTTTGGAGAGTTTCAGAGACGAGAGAGAATTATCAGGGGTTTTGTGAGGAATTGATAATTATTGAGTGGTTTGGGGTTTTTAAAGAGGGTAATTATTACTCAGAAACTGCAGCCTTTTCAGTAGTCACATAGAGGTCTAATCAATTTAGAGTTCCGGTCTCCGTAGAGATTAATTTGAATTACTAGAATTTAGGAGAAGGTGCCGTTATATTTAGACTTCTAGTTTCAATGAAAATGGTTCAATTGACCCAACGGATAGAATTGTTAGGACGTTTGGTATATCTAGGACTCTTGCTCATGATTGATAATTAAATTTTTCTAATTGTGCAAAGAATAGAAACATACCTGAACTTTCTCATGAGCATAATTTGATGAACCAGGTTCTTCAAGTGAAACTTCTCTTGATTATGCCTCAAATGTCAAAATAGAAAATTTGTAAGAGATTAGTGAATTGCATAGACACATGTCACAAGAGTATACTATTTACAGTATGAGACTGAGTAGAAAGTAGTCTAATATTCACAAAAATTAAGAACTCCTAGCCAAATTTTTTTTCTTTTTTTTTTCTTTGTGCTTTCTGAACTGGACCTTTTAGGTGATCTTAATCATCCCTAACTCCAACCTGTTCCTTTCAAAATTTTCTCTACTCAGTGCCTTAGTGAAGATGTCAGCTATTTGTTTATCAGTAGCACAAAATTCTATGGAGATTAGCCCTTTTTCATAGTTGTCTCTTAAGAAGTGGTGTCTAACATCTATGTGCTTAGTCCTTTTGTGATGAACCGGGTTCTTTGTCATACTTATAGCACTAGTGTTATCACAGAATATTGGTATGCATCCCACTTCTATACCAAAGTCTACTAATTGTTGCTTGATCCACAGTAGTTGAGCACAACAAGAAGCAGCAGCCACATACTCAGCTTCAGCAGTAGATAGGGCTACTGAATTCTGTTTCTTGGTGGCCCATGATACAAGACATGAACCAAGAAAGTGAGCCATACCTGAAGTGCTTTTTCTATCCACTAGGAACCCTGCATAGTCAGCATCAGCATAACCTACTAGATCAAAATTACTACCTTTAGGATACCATAGGCATAATTCAGTGGTCCCTTTCAGGTATCTCAGTATCCTTTTGACAGCAGTCAAGTGAGACTCTTCTGTATTAGCCTGAAAACGTGCACAGAGTCCTACACTGAAAACAATGTCAGGTCCGCTGGCAGTAAGATACAAGAGTGAACTAATCATACCCCTATACAACTTTTGATCAACTGATGAACCAGGTTCATCAGCATCTAATTTAGTGGCAGTTGCAATAGGTGTATCTATTTCTTTAGAGTCCTTCATTTTAAACTTCTTGATTAGTTCATTTGTATATTTCTATTGATGAATCATGGTTCCATTTGAGCTTTGTTTTATCTGTAAGCCTAGGAAGAAATTTAGTTCGCCCATCATACTCATTTCAAACTCACTTCCCATTAATTTAGCAAATTCCTTGCTCAACCTATCTGTAGAGGCCCCAAATATTATATCATCAACATATATTTGTACAACAAGAAGATCTTTACCTTTTTCCCTTAGGAACAAAGTGCTGTCAATTTTACCTCTTTTGTACCCATGCTCCAGAAGGAATTTTGACAATCTTTCATACCAAGCTCTTGGGGCCTGCTTGAGACCATAGAGAGCTTTATCTAGCTTGTATACATGATCAGGACATTCTTTACTTTCGAATCCTGGAGGTTGTCTCACAAACACTTCTTCTTTGAGATAGCCATTTAGGAAGGCACTTTTGACATCCATTTGATGAAGAGTGAATTCCATATGTGCTGCAAAGGCTATGAGGAGTCTAATTGCTTCAAGTCTAGCCACTGGAGCAAAAGTCTCATCATAATCAATGCCTTCCTCTTGACTATAGCCTTGAACCACCAACCTTGCCTTATTTCTTGTAACTGTTCCATCTTCATCTAGTTTGTTCCTGAAGATCCTTTTTGTCCCAATGACTGACCTGTCTTTTGGTTTTGGAACTAAGTGCCAGACTTGGCTTCTTTCAAACTGATTGAGCTCATCTTGCATAGCATTGACCCAATCTGCATCTTGTAGAGCTTCACTCACATTTTTAGGTTCAATGAGGGACAGAAAAGCATCAAATGCACACAAGTTCTTCAGTTGTGATCTTGTCTTGACCCCAGATGTTGGATCATTGATGATGTTCTCAATGGGGTGAGAACTCAGGTACTTGTAAGATTTCCCCACCATCTGGTTCCTGCTAGTTTCTCCTTCATAGTTATGTTGCAGAGGAACAGGTTCAGGTACAGGATCCTTCAGATTGGTTCCCCCTTTCAGGTTGCCCTGGGTGAGAGGACCTGTTCCATCACCCACTCCTTCCTTTGATGCCACTTTGACTTGTGCTGTGGCTTCAGTCAATTGTCTCACCAGTCCAATGGCTTCATCTTCATGTTCCTGTCTCTCAGAAAGAGTGTTAGATTCATCAAACACAACATGTACACTCTCTTCAACACATAGAGTTCTTTTATTAAACACTTTATATGCTTTTCTATGTGAAGAATATCCCAAGAAGACTCCCTCATCACTTCTGGGATCAAACTTACCTAGGGAGTCTTTGCCATTATTGTGCACATAGCACTTACACCCAAAAGCCCTAAGATGGGATATGTTTGGTTTTCTCCCTTTAAGTAACTCATAGGGAGTTTTCTCTACAAGAGGTCTAGTCATGCATCTATTTATTATATAACAAGCAGTGTTTATAGCCTCTGCCCAGAAGCTGTGAGGTAGTTTACTGGAAAGTAGCATGGTCCTTGCCATATCCTCAAGGGTCCCGTTCTTCCTTTCAACTACCCCATTTTGCTGAGGAGTCCTAGGGGCAGAAAAATTATGATCTATTCCATTTTCATCACAAAATTTAGCAAACTTTGCATTTTCAAATTCAGTTCCATGATCAGACCTAATGGATGCAAGTTGATTTCCTAATTATTTCAGTTCCATGATCAGACCCAATAAAAGCAGTGAACATTTCAAATGCTTCATCTTTAGAAGTTAGAAACAATACCCAGGTAAATCTAGAATAATCATCAACAAGCACCATTACATATCTTTTACCACCTCTGCTCATGGTTCTCATTGGACCACAAAGATCCATATGAACCAGTTCTAACGTCTTCGACGTACTTACCATTTTCTTAGGTTTGAAGGATGACCTTACTTGCTTCCCCCTTGCACATGCCTCACAAACTTTGTCTTCCTTGAACTTGATATTAGGTAACCCTATCACCAAGTCCTTGGAGACCAATTTGTTCAATTGATTTAGACTGGCATGGCCAAGTCTTTTGTGCCAAAGGAGGGGATCATTAATTAACACACTCAAGCAAGTGAGTTCATTTTCAGAGAGAGTTGACAGATCTACAATGTAAATATTGTTAACTCTCCTTCCCTGCAAAACAATCTTGTCAGTAGTAAGGCTAATCACAAAATATTTTGTGGAAGTGAAAGCCACAAGGTTAGCTCTGTCACACAGTCACTTATCAGGCTATATTTTAAGCCATCTATCAAATAGACATTCTCAATGGAATGAGAGTCTGTCTTTCCTACCTTTCCAACACCAATGATCTCACCTTTCTTTCCATTTCCAAAGGAGACATTACCTCCTTTTAGGTTCTCAAGTGAAAGGAACTAGTTCTTGTTACCAGTCATATGTTTTGAGCAGCCAATATCCATGTACCATATTTGGCTACTTTCCTTCACTTGCTCCTGCAAAAAGAAATCATGGGTTAGTCTTAGGAACCCAAACTAGTTTGGGTCCCTTTCTATGGGCAAAAGGATGAATTAAATTTTTCTTTGCCCAACCAGGCAGTTTGTGCTTTTCTTAAACAAAGGCTTTGTTCTTTTGACTGGCCTTTTCTCTTACATTACATTCATTTTTGTAATGGCCGGTATTACCACAGTCTGTGCATATCTTATTCTCAGGAAGTATGAGATACTTGTTTTTGGGATCCCATTTTGGAGCTTGTGTCCCAAATCCAAGTCCTCTCTTGTTGCTACTATGATGTTCTTGCAGCCAGGAGCGTGCATCAGAAGCCTTGTTCCATTTGCATGTTCTGTCTAGTTCATGCTTTACCTTTCCTAAATCTTCTTTTAGGACTTTAATCAATCATCTTTCTTGTACAGTTCATCTTTCATTTTTCCTAGATTTTCTTCTAGGGTGTGAAATGATTGATCAGCCCTTTTCTTTCCTGTCCCTAATTACAGTTTAATATTTTCAGATCTAAGTTCTAGAATATTATTTTCAAGTTGATGAACCTGGTTCTTCAACTCAATATTTGTGTTGTCACTCTCATCAACCCTAGACTCTAACCTTTTACATTTTTCTCCTAGGATAACACATTCCTTAGACAGAACATCCTTCTCACTGTTTATTATTTCAGACTCATCTATAAATTCCATCAGCAGATCAACCAGTTTTTCTTTAGACAAGAACTTAATCTTTTCTTTAAGACGTAGAATACTTACCTCCTGTTCATCTTCTGATTCTCCGATGGCCATAAGAGCTTGCTCATCTTCAGCTTCATTTTCTGAGTCCTCATCTGATGTTTCTCCCCATGCAGCAACCATAGCTTTAGTTGATCCCTTGTTCCTTTTTGGTTGAACCTGTTCCTTCTTCCTGTTTCTTCTTTCTGCTCTTTCTTTCTTCCATTCAATCTCCCATTGAGGGCAGTTTCTGATGTGGTGATCAGTCTTCCCACACTTGTAACACCCATCATTGGTTTGTTTCTCAGGAGCCCTAGGTTTGCTGAATGTTGTTCCTTTTTAAGCACCCTTTCCTCTCATAAGATATTTCTTGAAATCTCTAGTTATCATAGCCATTTCATCATCTTCAAGATCTGATCCTTTTGAAATTCTGAGAGCCAGACTTCTTTCTTTCTTTGGAGCATCCATCTTCATTGTTTGCCTTCTCAATTCATAGGTAGTGAGATTTCCAATCAGTTCATCCAACTTTAAAGTAGCAATGTTCTTGGATTCCTAAATGGCAGTGATTTTGCTTTCCCAGGAGATTGGCAAAACTCTAGTTAGAATCTTCTCCACCTTGTCTTCTTCCAGGATAATCCTTCCAAGAGACTTAAGTTCATTTGTCAGTGTAGTGAACCTGGTATACATTTCTTGGATAGTTTCTCCATCCTTCACAGTAAAATTCTCATATTGAGAATGCAACAGTGTTCCTCTTGACCTCTTCACCTGAGGTGTTCCTTCATGAGCCACTTGTAAAGTGTCCCAAATCTCCTTGGCAGTAGTACAGCCTTGAATCTTGCTGTACTCATCAGGACCAAGTCCACACACTAACCATTTCTTGGCTTTTGCATTTTTCTCCCATTTCCTTAGATCTTCAGCAGTACAATCTACTCTTGTCTTTGGAACATCCACTCCTTCAGTATTCTTCTTGGTTGTGGCTAAAGGACCATTAGTGATGATATCCCAAAGCTCATAGTCTTCGCCCATTATATGGTCCCTCATTCTATTTTTCCACCAGGAGTAGTAGAGGCCATTGAAGAGAGGAGGCCTGGCAGTGGATTGCCCTTCCCAGTTCCCAGGTGGTGCACTCATATTGATATTTTTCTAAGGTGTTAACCTCTTCAAGGATCACCCGCTTTGATACCAATTGATGTTATAAACGTCAATACCACACAAGAGGGGGGGTGGTTTGTGTGGTACCTAATTTTCGCGTTAGAAGAACCTGGTTCTTCTAAGTGTTCTAACTACAGCAGTTTGCGGAATAATAAATACTGAAAGCAAAGTGCACAGAGATTTTTACGTGGAAAACACCTGGCTCAAAAGGTGAAAAAACCACGGCCTACTACTCAGTAGGATTTTCCCAAACTCCACTAAAATCACTGAGCCAAAAACTGCATTTACAAAACTCTTTGTAAACCTAAGGATTAACTCTAATCCCAGTGTAGCACACAACCTCAACTGTTGCGACACTTTCAAGTTAACTCTAACTTGAATACTCAGAGTACCTAATACAATTGCTTCTAAGAAAGCTGAAAGGTACAATATGAAAACCTACTACAATTGAACTAGACTTAGAATAAACACAATGATGAAACTGGTTCTTCTATCTTAGTTCATGTAGCTTCAGACGTGCACACTTGTATCTCGCATATGTTGCTTGCGGAGAGAGGGAGGCAACTGAAACTTTTAGAGTCGAGTTTACGCTCTTTCCTCCTCTTTCGATAAGCTTTTCATAGCCGTAGTCGTACTCAAGTACCCTTGCAGGGGAATCCACTTCTGAGATGGAGAGAATCCCGGGATGCATATGCTCTTTTCAGAGTTGAAGGAAGAAGTAAGCGCAGCTATTGGACTTCTTTGTGGTATGGCAGCAACAAATCAGACTCGATCTTTTTGCTCTCAAATATGCTTAACTTTTGCTTATGTGCATTACCTGTAAAAGAGAACAACTTGGTTATTTAATGGATTAGCAGTTAGAGTTTGATCGAGACTCCAATGCTTATCCGTAGTCGATTTGAGTCCTTAACCAATACAAACTCCCATCCTTATCCTAGCTTAGGATTGTGTTCTCTTATCATAAGGAGACTGTCCTTCTTATAACTCAATGCAACCTTTTCGATTTCATTCAGAAGATATTTGTTGCGTAATCTTCAATACATATCTTCCTCACGTGCCTTCCATGTGCAATGGTTATGACTAACTGTGTCTCTCAAGATGGACCAGGTCCTTCCCTGAGTTCATTTGTCAATCTTCAAAACTTCAACTGAACTTGGGCCAACACGGCTCCCAATGCGAATACGAACATCGGATGGAAACAAAAAATAAATAAAAATCAGGGCGCCTTCTTTGTTTTCTCGAGTTTCCTGCTTGTATTTAAAGAAGTGAGCTGCTTGTGGGAAAGAAAGTACAACAACAAAAAATAACAAATACAGTGTAATCTCATAACTGAGATCTGGGGATGATAGTATGTATGCCGCCTTAACGATTAAAAAGTCAGCACACATTTTACTATAACCAATATATTTCAGTGGACAATCTAAAATGTTGGGGTTGTGGAGAAGCATGAAAATTTCTTCACTGTGGTTGTTTCTGTTAGTAAATGTATTTGTAAAATAATTCTGAACAAAATAAAATAACATAAACAGAAATATATACGTAACACAAATTAATCTGAGCTCACTGAAGAGGAAAGTTTAATTTTCAATTACACAACTGAAAACTGAAAAAGGTTGGATTTTAATATTAATATTAATATTTTGTTATTGAAACGAATATTTAATAACAATTCTGTTAATATTTACTATTAACAAATAAATTTGGTCCAAAAAATTAATCAATAAATCATTTGACCAAATCCGATGCCGAAGCCGAGCCGAGCGAGCGACGACGATAATATTAATATTAATATTCTGTTATTAAAACGAATATTTGATAACAATTCTATTAATATTTACTATTAACAAATAAATTTGGTCCAAAAAATTAATCAATCAATTGACCGAAGCCGAGTGAGCGACGACGACGGTGCGAGGCTTGCCTTCTTCTTAACTCTTTAAAAGCTAGAAGAAGAGCAATTGCTTATATACTCATCAAAAACGTCTTCCTCTTCCAATATGGGACAATGTCCCTTTGTCAAGGGGGAAACTTAAAATTTCACTTAAAAATTTCATTTCCTTCCATTTCCCATTCACCCTCTTTTTAAGCCATATTTAATGCTTAAAACCCAACAGTTTCTTTGCCAAAATCAAAAGTTAATGAATTAAGTTTGACAAATTTCAGAATTAGATAAAAAAGGGACAGTTTACTTTTGCTCATTAACTTCAGTTTTGCATATATCTCTAATTTTTTTGTTTAATTGGCTACAATTTCGTACTAGTGAAGTATACTAGATAAGAAAAGAATTAGTCCTTTTATAAAGTTCTGACCGACTTCCAGAACATTCAATCCAATTTGTGGCTGATGAAATAATTTGTGAGTCATGACTCAAATTTCAGTTGCCACGTTATGAAGAAGACAAAGCCTCGAATACTAAGCAATGGGTGCCAATGTCGGCAAACAATCAAGCTATGGCCATTAGTGTTAATACAGCTGTTTTATTTGTTAAATCCAAAATCAATCAATACATCAACATAAGCCACTGTCAATAGTGGTCAAACAGTTGTTTATTTGCAAAATCCGACGACAAAAACAGTTTGCGTGGTTGATAATTAAAGGGCATTTTCCTGGTAATCACCATAATCAAAAGTCTAACCCTCAATCTATTAAGATTTAATTGGATTCGGTTCAATAATTGATATTCGCATTTTAAAACCTATAATAAGGAAGTTCTTAATATGAGTAGCTTCAAACTCATTCAAATTATCTAGTGTGACCAAACAACATAAACAACTCTTTGAGATTTGTCTTCAACTTCATTTTTTCCAGCAATTAAAGAAGATGGCAAATACTTTGACCTGCTTCCTTCTCGTCGCTGCTTTCTTTCTAGGTAATAACTACACGCACAATCACATGATTTTTTGTGTTTCATTTGCCGTACAAACGGAAGGAGAAGGAAAAGGATATTCTTCAGTTGATTCCTATTGTTTCTGTTTAGTTTCTTTAGTGTTTAAAACAGTTTTTATTTTCATATTTGTTTCTTTCCTCGCTTTTACCTTTTTTGTCGAAATACAAAATCATGAAAATCATATCAAAATCTAAGACACAAATCTTTCTATTGTTTATCTTGGATCCACAAATTAATCTTAGGAATCCGCAACTACATCAGAATTTGAAAAAGGAAGTGATCGTGACTTTAAATATGACCGTTCTTAATTGAGATGATGAGAAGTTTTTCTATTTTATATGATACTTCGTCCTAATTGTTTATTGAATGAAGTTATAATGGCACATATCTTGCTGGCTAACTTTTTGTCTGCTACAATAACAATAATAACATATATACCTAATATAATCTCATAAGTGAGGTTTGAGTAGGGTAATTTATACGCAAATTTTAAGGCAGAGAGGTTGTTTTTGCCGGATGCGGGGACTCAATGAATGCTTTACATTAAAATTTCAACAAGAAACATCAAACCAAAATTTCAACAAGAAACATCAAACCAACGTTAGAACTCAATGGCATCAATAGAGCTACAACCAGCCTTTAATTTCATGGTGATAATTTGTCCTAAAGAGAAGATTAACTATTGTTTTTGTACTGATTGGTTTTTTTTTTCTGCATGCAGATGGAACGATGATACCATCGGCAATATTGGCACAAACATGCTACCAAATACATCCAGAAATATTGTGCGACCAAGGCAAAGTAGAACCAGAATGCTTGCCCTTTTGCAAGAACAAATTTGGAGACTCTGGTGGTGGACAATGCATTGAAAACGTTGGATTTGTTGGTCCTTTTTGTGCTTGTGATTATCCTTGCTAGTCACTCTTCTCTTTCCTAATTCATCCAATAAACCTCTATTAGTTTTCATTTAAATGATCTGTAATTAATATTATTTAGGTGATCTTGTGGTGTAAAAAAATTCTTTATACAAGTTTTAAGTCTTCTAGTACTGCAGTAATTAATACTTTTTTTTGCACTCAGGTTGTCTAGATAAAACTCCATCTTGTTTTTATTGGAGAAAATAAGATGAAGTAAGTACTACAAAACTAGAAGGAAATTTACGTGTGATATTGGTGGAACCGTGGAACTTGAACTGAGAGTAGAAGTAAACAAATAGAGAGAGACAATCATTACAAAAGTGGAGAGAAATTTACGTATGATATTGGTGGAAGTTAGCCCGAGACATTTTGACTATAGATATAGTTACAAACCTAGCTAATCCTTTGAAATAAGTTTATTTCTACTGGTTACCTCTCATTATAATAGATAAATTATAACAATGTATAATTTATAATAGTTTGACCATATCGTTTTTTCACTAACCTAAACTCTTATTAAGTTAACATCATTCTAGGTCCATTTTTCTGTAACGTCCAGCAGTGTCCACTAAAGAAATGTGATTTTGCTCCAATCCTGACTCATCCATCCCCTCAATCAAAAATCAATGTATAACACCAAGTGATCAAGAACAGTAAGGGTACCTCTTTTTCTTCTTAAATTTTGCTTTTAAATTACTTTATTAGAATGACCAACTTTAATCAAATTACAACTTTAGTTTAGACAAAGTAAGGGGTTTCGATAATCATATAATACTGATTTACTAGTTATATTTGTACATTTTTACTATTTCATCTTCATCACATAATTGCTATCTACCATCTACACATAGGTATTAGGTAACTCCTCCACCAAGACTTGAATAATCCAAGCTTGAAACCTCGACTCTAAGGTTTACAAACATTTTAGTGACACGAGTTTATACCATTGGATGCCATATAAAAGAACTATAGTTTATACACTACTTCCACCATTAACAACAACGACAACATACTAAGTATATTTTCATATGTGGGGTCTGGGAAGAGTAGTGTGTACGCCGACTTTACATCTACATTGTGCAAGAGTAGGGGTTGTTTCCCAAAAACCCTCGACAGGCGACTTCCATCATTAACTCATGGATAATTAGTGAAAGGTCAATTTCGAGCCAATAAGTAACTGACAACACGCGATTACATGTTTAATAATCTTAAATGTATCCAAACAAGGAACCCAATGAGAACTGGAATTTATTTGCCGATTGCAATAAAATGATTATCCTTTTCATTTATTTCCACTATCCATGAAAGGGAAGAAAAAGAAAATAATGTCGAATAGTAAGTTACAGATCCTTTCCTTTTCCAATAAAATTTGCAACTACTACTTTCTGTATAATTCCCATATAAAGTGGGAAACCAGAATGGAAAAAGTAATTGGATTTGCAATTAATTAAGATGCCCATAGTGCCAATTGGGAACACAAATATAATCATTAATGAGTTTAAAAGATTACTCTTTTCGGGGACATCCGATGATTAAAATTTAAAATAATTAAATTAAGCGCCGTGAAATTCGAATTAAGAAGTGAATGATTCCTTCATTCTATTCGTACAAGTATACAAATGCAAGATGTGAATAAAAAAAATGCAGCTCAGAGACTTTGTGAATGCAAAGGAATTTGAAAATGGAAAGCACATACTTATATAGGCAGAGTTTTATTTTACCAGAATTTAAAAGCATCCACAAAACAGAAAAAAGTTCAAGTACCTTCTGCCTCTTGGGGTTGCTGAGCAACTACTGCCTTCTTCTTCACCTTTGCAATCCTATAAACCAAATTTTAGACTTATTGAAGACAAAATGTTAAATGATACACCAACATGAACAAATCCCGAAGTGTTTGGCAGAAGAGTAATAACATGTCCGAAGTAGCAAACCCACAACAATAGAAACCAAAATTAGCATACATATGACTAGCTATGACTGACCGATATCTCAAAAAATAAGAAATAGAATGTAATTATTAAAAAACAACCAACACCTTACTGGCAACCAACCGTGACGGAAGAGGAAGTCGCAACGACTAGCACTGAACAAGTTATCCAATATTGCATTCTAGACACAAACATCAAACCAAAGAACAAAATCAGTGATTAGAGAGTGTCAGAGTAGTACAGTTTTATGCTCTTAATAGAGACAACGAGTGACGAGGAAACAAACGTACAAGTTATAACTCGATTTCACCGAATGAGTTCGCCTGAGAAAGAAATGGAGCGGAGCAAGTTCTCTAATCGAGGGCAATATTTGAAATTAGGGCAAAATCATCCCTAATAGGATCTATATTTGGAGTCGATAGAATCCATTAGAGGAATTTAGTTCGCGATGGCGGTGAAACAGCGGTGAAGCAGCGGAGTGAATTTTGGAAGGAGAGAAATATTTCAGCGGTGGGAAATTTGGAATTGGGCGAAATATTTTAGTGGTGGGAAATTTGGAATTGGGCAAAATATTTCAACGGGTATCTCTTTTGCCTTTTCAGAATTGGGGTAGGGAACTTTTGATAGAAATTTTTAGAGCAACACTTTATAAGTGTTGCTTTTAGGATAGAAAAAGTAGCACCCTCCAAAAGCGTTGTATTATAAATCAAAAAGCGTTACCAATTATTTCATGTTTTGGCAACACTTAAATAGTGTAGCCTTTATATTGAAAGAGAATGCTTTAAAAGTGTTGCCTAAATTTTGTAGCCTAAAGCTTCCAGCAAAGAGCACCCTTCAAAAAATGTTGCCACAAGTACCTTTGACAATATTTTTAAAGCGTTGTCTAAAATTAGTGTGGCCTTAGGCCAAATTTGTTGTAGTGGTATTCTGACCAGTTAGGTTTGCGTGATTTCCTACCATGAAGGATGAGGATTCAGAGGATATGAGAGGATTTGCATAGATTTCCCTCTGATTCTCACCCTGCAACACAAGGGAATAAGCATGATTGATATTGGGCAGAGGGTTCATCATCAAGATCTTTTCCCTTGCCTATCCATAGATATCACTTAACCCTATGAGAAATTGGATGAGCCTTTCATACTCCAGTGATTTTTCCAACTTCTGTTTTCCCTCACACACACAAGTGCACAAAAATTTAACATCGCAATTAAGTGAATCTAACGCATCCCACAAGCGCTTGAGTTTTGTAAAATAACTGTCACGACCCCAACCCGGTCGTGATGGCGCCCAACACAGTGCTAGGCAAGCCCGACCAATTCAACACTCTCAATCCCTCATATAGAGTTCATTACCAATTAACAAAGTTTAAATACCAAATTAACATGATTATAAATTTGTAACAGTAGATAAAATGTGCGAAAAACAAGAAATATCACTACAAATCCCACCGGTCTGGTGTCACGAGTCAAGAGCCTCTAATACAAGTCTGAGGAATAGCCTAAACAAAAAATAGTCTAAAATGCTGAAAGTAAAGAGGATAGAGGGAGAAATCGGGTCTGCGAACGCCATGCAGCTACCTCGATGACTCCGGTGAGATCTGAATAGCAGCAATAGCTCAATCTACGCCTCCGGAATACCTGTATCTGCACACATGGTGCAGGGAGTAAAGTGAGTACTCCGACTCAGTGAGTAATAGCAATAAATAATGACTGACGGAAAGAAATCTCGTAAAAAGCACTAAGCAGTTCTATATCAAAGCAGTAAGAACATTTAAACAGCAACGGAATGAAGAAGTCAGGTAAAATTCCCTTAAGCCAGTACTCAACTCATTTACTCCTCACGATAACCGAAATCATAATTATACCGCTGCGGCGTGCAGCCAGATCCATATAGTATACTGCTGCGGCGTGCAGCCCGATCCATATATATATATATATACTGCTGCGGTGTGCAGCCTCTAATAATAATAGTCGACCGCGCTTACTGGGGGTGTGCAGACTCCGGAGGGGCTCCTACTGCCCAAGCGCAATACTACTGTGGCATGCAGTCCGATCCATATGAATGTACTGCTGCGGCGCGCAGCCCGATCCAATAATATACTACTGCGGCGTGCAGCCTGATCCATATAAATATATACTGCTGCGGCGTGCAGCCCGATCTAGAACATATCAAATACCCTCACTATGGGGTTTTCAACCCCTCTCAGTCACTATAACTTAGCCTCTCGGGCATACTAGGATAAGATAGGGATCTCAGCCCACATATTACTCTCCTTTTGGTTTAGTTATTCCAAAGCCGGTTCATATTAGATTAAACAGTTAGAAACATGACTGAGGGTATGATTTTTAACAAGTAAAGTGAGGTCAATCAGTATAAATGCCCATACGGGTTCTACAGGTCGGCACAAGGCTCCAAACATGGCTACTAGCCCAAACTATAGTGATATTAATTAAGGCCCAGTCAAAAATACAGTAGAATCATCAATCGGGATGGACCAAGTCCAAATCCCCAGCAGTAATGGACCCCACGCTCATAATGCAGCGTGTGTCTCACCTCAACATAGCACTACGTTGTGCAAATTCGGGGCTTCGAACCCTCAAGACATCATTTATAACCATTACTCACCTCAAACCGGCCAAAATCCTAGCTCGCTATGCCCTTGCCTCGCAAATCAACCTCCTCGCGCGTCGAATCTGGCCAAAACCACACCGAATACGTTACAATAGGCTAAGGGAATATAACCCAATCGAAAAGACTCGAAAAACATCGAAATTCACGAAGGTGGCAAAACCCGAGCCCCGGGCCCACTTCTCGAAAAATCAGAAAATTAACATCACCGGATTCCTCTTCTCGCCACGAGTCTATACATATCAAAATTACCAAAATTGGAGTCCATTTGACCCCTCAAATTCCACTTTGAAATATCAAATTCCCAAGCCCTAGCTTTACCCTCTTTTGATGAATTTCCACAAACTTCAATGCAAATTCTACCATTAATTCATGTATTTAGGCCAAGGAACTCACCTCCAATCACACCTAGTCGAAATCCCCTTCAAATTCCATCCAAGTGCTCTCAAGGTTGCTTAAAAATGGTGGAAATGGACTTAAGCTCGCGGAACAAAATAAGCTTTAAAAACCCTTCTGATAACAGGGATTTTCGCATCTGCGGTCCCATTACCGCATTTGCATCTACCGCTTCTGCGGTCGGATTTCCGCTTCTGCGGATCCTCATTTAAAACCCACTACCGCATCTGCGGTCCTCTACCGCATATGCGGACCTCGCCTCTGCGGATGGTTGTCCACTTCTGCGGAAATGCCAAATCCACACCCTTCCGCCTCTGCGACACATCTACCGCATCTGCGGCACCGTAGATGCGGCTCCAAGCCCGCACCTGCGGAGACAGCCCCTTAGCTCAAAACTCGCACCTGCGACCAACCACTCGCATCTGCGGAACCGCATATGCGGCCCATATTCTGCAGATGCGGAAACACCTGATACCAGCAAAAACCTGCAATTCACCAAGGTTCAAAACTCCCCCATAGCCATCCGAAATCATCCCGAGGCCCCCGGGACCTCAACCAAAAACACAAACATGATCCAACACCTTATTCAAACTTGCTCGAATCATCAAAACACCACAAATAACACCTAAACCATCAAATTACATCAAATTCAAGCCTAAGTTCATCCAAATCTTCCGAAACTCGCATTCGATCAAAAACCCAACCAAAACACCTCCGAATGATCTGAAATTTTGCACACACATCCGAAATCACCTAACGAAGCTACAGCAACTCACGGAATTCCATTCCGACTCTCGGATCAAAATCTCACCTATCAACCGGAATTCGCCAAAATACTAACTTCGCCAATTCAAGCCTAATTCTACACCGGACCTCCAAAATAAATTCCGATCACACTCCTAAGTCACAAATCATCCCCCGAAGCTAACCGAATCACCGGAAATCACATCTGAGTCCTCTAACTCATAAGTCAACATCCGGTTGACTTTTTCAAGGCAAACCTTCCTTAAAGAGACTAAGTGTCTCATTTCCTACCAAAACCAATCCAAATTAACTCGATCACATCAACTACAGACAATGAAGCACAGAGAAACATAAGATGGGGGAAACGGGGCGGTAACTCACGTGATGACGGGCCGGGTCGTCACATCCTCCCCAACTAAAACAAACGCTCGTCCTCGAGCGGGTCAAGAAACATACCTGAAGTCTCAAACAACTGAGGATATCTGTTCCGCATCTCTCACTCGGTCTCCCAAGTAGCCTCCTCCACGGGCCAACCTCTCTACAGCACCTTCACCGAAGCTATATCCTTTGATCTCAACTTTCGGACCTGATGACCCAAAATAGCCACTGGCTCCACATCATAGGTCAAATCATCATCCAACTGAATAGTGCTGAAATCCAATACATGAGACGGGTCCCCAACATATTTTCGGAGCATAGATACATGGAATACCGGATGCATGCCTGACAAGCTGGGTGGCAAAGCAAGCTCATAAGCCACCTCCCTAATCCTCCTAAGTACCTCAAAAGGTCCAATGAACCGCGGACTCAGCTTCCCTTTCGTCCCAAACCGCATAGCACCCTTCATGGGCGAAACCTTCAGCAAGACCTTCTCACCCACCATATATGACACATCCCGAACCTTCCGGTCCGCATAACTCTTCTGACGCGAATGTGCTGTACGAAGCCTCTCCTGAATCAGCTTCACCTTCTCTAATGCATCCTGAACCATCTCTATCCCCAATAACCTAGACTCACCGGGCTCGAACGATCCCACCGAAGACCTACACCGCCTCCCATACAACGCCTTATACGGAGCCATCTGAATGCTCGACTGATAACTGTTGTTGTTGGCAAACTCTGCAAGCGGCAAAAACTCATCCCAAGAACCTCCAAAATCAATAACACAGGCACGCAACATGTCCTCAAATATCTGAATAGTACGCTCGGACTGCCCGCCCGTCCGAGGATGAAACGCTGTGCTCAACTCCACCTGTGTACCCAACTCCCGCTGAAAAGTCCTCCAGAACTGAGAAGTGAACTGAGTACCCCTATCTGAGATAATGGACACTGGAACCCCATGCAATCAGACAATCTCCCGGATAAAGATCCCTGCCAGCCGCTCCGAAAAATAGGTAGTACATACTGGAATGAAGTGCGCGGACTTGGTCAGCCGATCCACAATCACCCAAATCGAATCAAACTTCTTCAACGTCCGAGGGAGACCACTCATAAAATCCATAGTAATCCTCTCCCACTTCCACTCTGGAATAATCATCCGCTGAAGTACACCACCCGGTCTCTGATGCTCATATTTTACCTGCTAACAGTTGAGACACCGAGCCACAAACCCTACAATGTCCTTCTTCATCCTCCTCCACCAATAATATTTCCGCAAATCCTGATACATCTTCGCGGCACCCGGATGAATGGAATACCGCGAGCTATGGGCCTCCTCCAATATCAACTCCCGAAGCCCATCCACATTGGGCACACAAATCCGGCCCTGCATCCTCAACACGCCATCATCATCAATGGTAACATCCCTGGAATCATCATGCTGAACCCTGTCCTTAAGGACAAGCAAATACGGATCATCATATTGGCGCTCTCTGATGCGATCATATAAGGAAGATCAAGAAATCACACAAGCCAACACCCGACTAGGCTCTGAAATATCTAATCTCACCATCCGACTGGCCAAGGCCTAGACATCAACTGCAAAGGGCCTCTCCCCAACTGGAATATACACCAAACTCCCCATACTAACCGCCTTTCGGCTTAAAGCATCGGCCACTACATTGGCCTTCCCCGGGTGATACAGAATGGTAATATCATAATCCTTGAGTAACTCTAGCCACTCCGCTGCCTCAAATTAAGATCCTTTTGCTTGAATAATTGCTGAAGATTGCGATGATCAGTGAATACCTCGCAAGATACGCCATACAAGTAGTGCCTCCAAATCTTCAAAGCATGAACTATAGCAGCCAACTCCAAATCATGAACAGGGTAGTTCTTCTCGTGGGGCTTCAACTGGCGAGAAGCATAGGCAATAACTCTACCCTCCTGCATCAATACACATCCCATCCTAACTCTCGAGGCATCACAATATACAATGTAAGAACCTGAAGCTGATGGCAAGACCAACACTGGAGCCGTGGTCAAAGCTATCTTGAGCTTCTGAAAGCTCTCCTCGCACTCGTCCGACCATACAAATGGAGCGCCCTTCTGAGTCAACTTGGTCAAAGGCAATGCAATAGAGGAAAATCCCTGAACAAACCGGCGATAATAACCTGCCAACCCAAGGAAACTACGAATCTCCGTGGCTGAGGTCAGTCTGGGCCAACTCTGAACCGCCTCTATCTTCTTCGGGTCGACCTGAATACCCTCGCTGGACACCACGTGCCCCAAGAAAGCTACTGAGCTGAGCCAAAACTCACACTTGGAGAACTTTGCATAAAGCTTCTCCTCCCTCAATTTCTGCAATACCACTCGCAAATGCTGTGCGTGCTCCTCCTGGCTACGCGAGTACACCAGAATATCATCAATAAAAACAATGACGAACGAATCCAGATAAGGCCGAAATACACTGTTCATCAAGTGCATGAACGCTGCCGGGGCATTGGTCAGCCCAAAGGACATAACAAGAAACTCATAGTGCCCATATCTAGTCCTGAAGGCAGTCTTCATAATATCCGAATCCTTGATCTTCAACTGGTGATAGCCCGAACGGAGATCAATCTTGGAGAACACCCTCGCTCCCTGAAGCTGGTCAAA
>NW_017670346.1:263034-270361 GCF_001879085.1 Nicotiana attenuata | reverse complement strand
TATGCCCTTGCCTCGCAAATCAACCTCCTCGCGCGTCGAATCTGGCCAAAACCACAACGAATACGTTACAATAGGCTAAGGGAATATAACCCAATCGAAAAGACTCGAAAAACATCTAAATTCACGAAGTTGACAAAACCCGAGCCCCGGGCCCACTTCTCGAAAAATCAGAAAATTAACATCACGGGATTTCTTATCTCGCCACGAGTCTATACATATCAAAATTACCAAAATTGGAGTCCATTTGACCCCTCAAATTCCACTTTGAAATATCAAATTCCCAAGCCCTAGCTTTACCCTCTTTTGATGAATTTCCACAAATTTCAATACATATTCTACCATTAATTCATGTATTTAGGCCAAGGAACTCTCCTCCAATCACACCTAGTCGAAAACCCCTTCAAATTCCGTCCAAGAGCTCACAAGGTCGATCAAAAATGGAGGAAATGGACTTAAGCTCGCGAAACAAAATAAGCTTTAAAACCCTTCTGAGAACAGTGATTTTCGCATATGCGGTCCCTTTACCGCATTTGCGGTTACCGCTCCTGCGGTTATAATTCCGCTTCTGCGGATCTTCATTAAACCAACGATCGCTTCTGCGGTCCCCTATCCGCATATGCGGACCCCGCTTTTGCGGATACTTGTCCGCTTCTGCGGAAGCACCAATGCCTCACCTTTACGCACCTGCGACTACTCTACCGCATCTGCGGCCTCACAAATGCGGCTTCCCTACCGCATCTGCGGATCCTTCCATCCAGGCCAATAACCGCACCTGCAATCTTTTGTTCCTCACCTGCGCAACCGCATCTGCGGTTCCTTTTTCGCAGATGCGGAAATACCAGAAACCAGGCATACCAGCAATCTCATAAGTCCAAATTTCATCTGATGGCTATCCGAAATCACCCCGAGGCCCCCGGGACCTCAACCAAAAGTGCCAATCCATCTTAAAACATCATTCAAACTTGCTCCAATCATCAAAATAACACAGATAACACCAAAACCCTCAAATTACATCGAATTCAAGCCTAAGTTCTTCCAAAACTTCCGAATTACGCATTTGATCAAAAAACCGACCAAAACACCTCCGAATGATCTGAAATTTTGCACACACATCCAAAATCACCTAACGAAGCTACAACAACTCTCGGAATCCCATTCCGACCCTCGGATCAAAATCTCACCTAACTACCGGAATTCGCCAAAATACTAACTTCGCCAATTCAAGCCTAATTCTACACCGGACCACCAAAATCAATTCCGATCACACTCCTAAGTCACAAATCAACCCCCGAAGCTAACCAAATTACCGGAAATCACATCCGAGCCCTCTAACTCGTAAGTCAACATCCGATTGACTTTTCCAATACAACCCTTACTTAAAGAGACCATGTGTCTCATTTCCATCCACAACCAACCCAATTCAACTCATTCACCCAAGACTCCTATAATGAAACATAAGGAAGCAGAAAATGGGGAAAACGGGGCGGTAACTCACATGACGACGGGCCGGGTCGTCACATCCTCCCCAACTAAAACAAACGCTCGTCCTCGAGCGAGTCAAGAAATATACCTGAAGTCTCAAACAGCTGAGGATATCTGCCCCGCATCTCTCGCTCGGTCTCCCAAGTAGCCTCCTCTTCGGGCCGACCTCTCCACTGCACCTTTACCGAAGCTATATCCTTTGATCTCAACTTTCGAACCTGACGACCCAAAATAGCCACTGGCTCCACATCATAGGTCAAATCTTCGTCCAACTGAACAGTGCTGAAATCCAATACATGAGACGGGTCCCCAACATACTTCCGGAGCATAGATACATGAAATACCGGATGCACGCCCGACAAGCTGGGTGGCAAGGCAAGCTCATATGCCACCTCCCCAATCCTCCTAAGTACCTCAAAAGGTCCAATGAACCGCGGACTCAGCTTCCCTTTCTTCCCAAACCGCATAACACCCTTCATGGGCGAAACCTTCAGCAAGACCTTCTCACCCACCATATATGACACATCCCGAACCTTCCGGTCCGCATAACTCTTCTGACGCGACTGTGCTGTACGAAGCCTCTCCTGAATCAGCTTCACCTTTTCTAAGGCATCCTGAACCATCTCTGTCCCAAATAACCTAGCCTCGCCGGGCTCGAACCATCCCACCGGAGACCTACACCGCCTCCCATACAACGCCTCATACGGAGCCATCTGAATGCTCGACTGATAACTATTGTTGTAGGCAAACTCGGAAAGCGGCAAAAACTCATCCCAAGAACCTCCAAAATCAATAACACAGGCACGCAACATGTCCTCCAATATTTGAATAGTACGCTTGGACTGCCCGTCCGTCTGAGGATGAAACGCTGTGCTCAACTCCACCTGTGTACCCAACTCCCGCCGAAAAGTCCTCTAGAACTGAGAAGTTAACTGAGTACCCCTATCTGAGATAATGGACACTGGAACCCCATGCAATCGGACAATCTCCCGGATAAAGATCCCTGCCAGCCGCTCTGAAGAATAGGTAGTACATACTGGAATGAAGTGCGCGGACTTGGTCAGCCGATCCACAATCACCCAAATCGAATCAAACTTCTTCAAAGTCCGAGGGTGACCACTCAAAAAATCCATAGTAATCCTCTCCCACTTCTACTCTAGAATAATCATCCGCTGAAGTACACCACCCGGCCTCTGATGCTCGTACTTTACCTGCTGACAGTTGAGACACCGAGCTACATATCCTACTATATCCTTTTTCATCCTCCTCCACCAATAGTGTTGCCTCAAATCCTGATACATCTTTGCGGCACCCGGATGAATGGAATACCGCGAGCTATGGGCCTCCTCCAATATCAACTCCCGAAGCCCATCCACATTGGGCACACAAATCCGGCCCTGCATCCTCAACACGCCATCATCATCAATGGTCACATCCCTGGCATCATCATGTTGAACCCTGTCCTTAAGGACAAGCAAATGCGGATCATCATACTGGCGCTCTCTGATGCGATCATACAAGGAAGACCGAGAAACCACACAAGCCAACACCCGACTAGGCTCCGAAATATCTAATCTCACCATCCGATTGGCCAAAGCCTGGACCTCAACTGCAAAGGGCCTCTCCCCAACTGGAATATATGCCAAGCTCCCCATACTAACTGCCTTTCGGCTCAGAGCATCGGCCACTACATTGGCCTTCCCCGGGTGATACAGAATGGTGATATCATAATCCTTAAGTAACTCTAGCCACCTCCGCTGCCTCAAATTAAGATCCTTTTGCTTGAATAGATGCTGAAGACTGTGATGATCAGTGAATACCTCACAAGACACGCCATACAAGTAGTGCCTCCAAATCTTCAAAGCATAAACTATAGCAGCCAACTCCAAATCATGTACAGGGTAGTTCTTCTCGTGGGGCTTCAACTGGCGAGAAGCATATGCAATAACTCTACCCTCCTGCATCAATACACATCCAATCCCAACTCTCGAAGCATCACAATATACGGTATAGGAACCTGAAGCTGATGGCAAAACCAATACTGGAGCCGTAGTCAAAGCTGTCTTGAGCTTCTGAAAGCTCTCCTCACACTCGTCCGACCATACAAATGGAGCACCCTTGTGAGTCAACCTGGTCAAGGGCGATGCAATAGAGGAAAACCCCTGAACAAACCGGCGATAATAACCTGCCAACCCAAGGAAACTACGAATCTTCGTGGCTGAGATCGGTTTAGGCCAACTCTGAACCGCCTCTATCTTCTTCGGGTCGACCTGAATACCCTCGCTGGACACCACATGCCCCAGGAAAGCCACTGAACTGAGCCAGAACTCACATTTGGAGAACTTTGCATAAAGCTTCTCCTCCCTCAATCTCTGTAATACCACTCGCAATTGCTGCGTGTGCTCCTCCTGACTACGCGAGTACACTAGAATATCATCAATAAAAACAATGACGAACGAATCCAGATATGGCCGAAATACACTGTTCATCAAGTGCATGAGTGCTGCTGGGGCATTGGTTAGCCCAAAGGACATAACAAGAAACTCATAGTGCCCATATCTAGTCCTGAAAGCCGTCTTCATTATATCTGAATCCCTGATCTTCAACTAGTGATAGCCCGAACGGAGATCAATCTTGGAGAACACCCTCGCTCCCTGAAGCTAGTCAAACAAATCATCAATGCGAGGCAGAGGATACTTGTTCTTCACTGTTACTTTGTTCAATTGCCTGTAGTCAATGCACATCCTCATGGTGCCATCCTTCTTCTTCACAAATAGAACCGGTGCACCCCACGATGACACACTCGGCCGAATGAACCCCTTATCTAGGAGTTCCTGAAGCTGATCCTTTAACTCTTTTAACTCTGCTGGTGTCATACGATATGGCGGAATGGAAATGGGGTGAGTGCCCGGCACCAGGTCAATACCAAAGTCAATGTCCATGTCCGGCGGCATGCCCGGCAGGTCTGCAGGAAACACATCTGGGAACTCCCTCACAACCGGGACAGAATCAATGCTAGGAGTCTCGCCTCCCACATCCCTCACAAATGCCAAATATGAAAGACAACCCTTCCCAACCATACGCTGGGCCTTTAGGTATGAGATCACCCTACTAGGAAAATTGTCAGTCACACCACGCCACTCGATCCTCAGAACACCCGGTATAGCCAAGGTGACTGTCTTAGCATGACAGTCTAGAATAGCATGACACGGAGATAGCCAGTTCATGCCCAAAATAACATCGAAATCTACCATGCTCAATAGCAATAGATCCACTCGGGTCTCCAGACCCCCAATAGTAACCAAACACGACCGGTATACATGGTCTACAATAACCATATCGCCCACCGGGGTAGATACATGAACAGGTAAAGCGAGACACCCTCGGGTCGTACCTAAATGATGAGAAAAATATGAAGACACATAGGAATAGGTGGAACCGGGATCAAATAAGACTGAGGCATCTCTGTGGCAGACTGAAATAATACATGTAATCACAGCATCCGAAGCAATAGCATCTGTNTATATATATATATGTATATATATATATATATATACTGCTGCGGCGTGCAGCCCGATCCAATAATATATATACTGCTGCGGTGTGCAGCCCGATCCAATAATAATAGTCGACTGCGCTCACTGGGGTGTGTAGACTCCGGAGGGGCTCCTACAGCCCAAGCGCTATACTACTGCAGCGTGCAGTCCGATCCATATGAATGTACTGCTACGGCGCGTAGCCCGATCCAATAATATACTACTGCGGCGTGCAGCCCGATCCATATAAATATATACTGCTGCGGCGTGCAGCCCGATCCAGAACATATCAAATACCCTCACTATGGGGTTTTCAACCCCTCTCAGTCACTATAACTTAGCCTCTCGGGCATACTAAGATAAGATAGGGATCCCAGCCCACATATTACTCTCCTTTTGGTTTAGTTATTCCAAAGCCGGTTCATATTAGATTAAACAGTTAGAAACATGACTGAGGGTATGATTTTTAACAAGTAAAGTGAGGTCAATCAGTACAAATGCCCCTACGGGTTCTACAGGTCGGCACAAGGCCCCAAACATGGCTACTAGCCCAAACTATAATGATATTAATTAAGGCTCAGTCAAAAATACAGTAGAATCATCAATCAGGATGGACCAAGTACAAATCCCCAGCAGTAATGGACCCCACGCTCATCATGCAGCATGTGTCTCACCTCAACATAGCACTACGTTGTGCAAATTCGAGGTTTTGAAACCTCAGCACATCATTTATAACCATTACTCACCTCAAGCCGGCCAAAATCCTAGCTCGCTATGCCCTTGCCTCGCAAATCAACCTCCTCGCGCATTGAATAAGGCCAAAACCACAACGAATACGTTACAATAGGCTAAGGGAATATAACCCAATCGAAAAGACTCGAAAAACATCAAAATTCACGAAGGTGGCAAAACCCGAGCCCCGGGCCCACTTCTCAAAAAATCAAAAAATTAATATCACCAGTTTACTCATCTCGCCACGAGTCTATACATATCAAAATTACCAAAATCGGAGTCCATTTGACCCCTCAAATTCCACTTTGAAATATCAAATTCCCAAGCCCTAGCTTTAGCCTCTTTTGATGTGATGTTATAAACGTCAATACCACACAAGAGGGGGGGTGATTTGTGTGGTACCTAATTTTTGCGTTAGAAGAAACTGGTTCTTCTAAGTGTTCTAACTACAGCAGTTTGCGGAATAATAAATGCTGAATGTAAAGTGCACACAGATTTTCACGTTGAAAACACCTGGCTCAAAAGGTGAAAAAACCACGACCTACTACTCAGTAGGATTTTCCCAAACTCCACTAAAATCACTGAGCCAAAAACTGCATTTACAAAACTCTTTGTAAACCTAAGGACTAACTCTAATCCAAGTGTAGCACACAGCCTCAACTGTTGCGACACTTTCAACTTAACTCTAACTTGAGTACTCAATATACCTATTACAATTACTTCTATGAAAGCTGAAAGGTACAATATGAAAACCTACTACAATTGAACTAGACTTAGAATAAACACAATGATGAAACTGGTTCTTCTATCTTAGTTCATGTAGCTTCAGACGTGCACACTTGTATCTCGCATATGTTGCTTGCAAATCAGACTTGATCTTTTTGCTCTCAAATATGCTTAACTTCTGCTTATGTGCAATCACCTGTAAAAGAGAACAATCGTTATATTTATAGAGGTAGTAATCAGAGTTTGATAAGAACTCGAATTGTGGATCCTTTGACAATTCGAGTCCAAGAACAACTCTAACTCCTAATCCATATCCTTGATCCGGATATAATTCTCTTTTTATAAGGAGACTTCAACTCCTTATCCTATATGCAATCTTTTCGATCAATTCAGAAGATATTGTTGCTGATCCTTGAGACTTATCTTCTTCACGCGTATGTCACATGTGTAAGCATATCAACACTGTGTCTCACATGATGGACCTGGTTCATGACTGAGTTCATTTTGTCAATCTTTAAAACTTCATCTGAACTTGGGCCAACAAATTCCCCCTTTTTGATAATGACAAACTCTGTTTACTGATTATAGAACCTGTGGAACTCAGTTAAAATATCATCACTTACTTATCATTAAGGGCCAGATTTAATTAGGTCATAAACATCACTGTTCAGAAAATAAACACAATTTCTTTTAAAGCACAATATCTTCCCCCTTTTGGCATCATCGAAAAGTTGTCATAAACTATGTGAATTCCAAGAATATTAATCATTACTCATGGCCACTGGGGCAACTGCAAGTGAAAGCATGCTTTAGATAATCAAAATCAACTTGACAAGAATACATTAAGATCA
>NW_017670346.1:202810-261955 GCF_001879085.1 Nicotiana attenuata | reverse complement strand
GTCCTGTTCCTTCTCTGACTCATCTCCTTCATCCTCACTCCATTCATCATCTTCTTCAGCAATTTTCACTTGGTTTTCCTTTGCAGCTGACCTTGTTCTCTTGGCAAGAACAGGTTCAGCAGGTACTGGCTTGGAGGGCTTCTTGGCAGAAATCCTGGTTCCCTTTGATTTGGTAGTGGGAACTTCCACAGTAGTACTCCTTTCTGGATGGACCTGTTCCATCTCTTCTTCTTCCTCTTCAACCACAGCCTCCGAGCTTTCACCTATCTTTGCTTTCCCTTTCTCTTTCCTCTTTTTCTTACTTTCTTCTAAAGCCTTCTTCAATTCTGCTTCACTTTCCCTGACCCTACTTCTAGTAGCTCTAATCCTAGGAGTAGACTTGGGTGGTGATTGTTTGCTTTTCTTGGTTGGTTTGGATGCAGCAGGGGTCTTTTGTGAGGAAGCCTTGCGTTTCTTTGAGTCATAGCTGGCCCCCACTTTCTTCAACAAGTCAGCCAAACTCTCTTCATCAGATGAACCAGGTTCATCTTGTTGTTTACTCAGATTAATCAACACCTCAGCAGCCTCACCACTTCCCCCTGACTTCGAGACTCCTTCTTCCCTACCCCCACATATGGCTAAAGGTTCCTTCTTCTTTTTCTTCCTCATTTTCCCAGAATCAGTCCCACCTACATCTCTAGCAGCCCCTATCAAAACAAATCGATTTTCCTCCCTTTCAACTACATCAGAAAAAACATAGCAAGATTTTACCTCTCTTTGGGTTTCTTGAGTTTTGGCCTATTCAGAAGACCCAGGTTCATCTCCTTCACTGGTGGAGATGTAATCATCAGATTCAGAGCTAGAGTTGGTCTCAGCTGCTGGGCCTGCTTTCTTTTGACTGGACTGAAGTTTTCATTCAAAGTTTTTCTTAAAGAACCTGTAGCTACAGTTTTTCTTGCTAGCATTTTCTGGCGATGGAATCTAGGTTTTGGGTTTTCGACTGGTGGTGTAGAAGATGAGGTGTTGGGTGAAACGGGTGATGGAATGCCAGGATTGTCTTGGGGATTTGTCATGGTGAGGAATTTCTGAAAACCCTAAGAGAATTTTGGTGGTGTGAAGAGCTTTGGAGAGTTTCAGAGACGAGAGAGAATTATCAGGGGTTTTGTGAGGAATTGATGATTATTGAGTGGTTTGGGTTTTTTAAATAAGGTAATTATTACTCAGAAACTGCAGCCTTTTCAGTAGTCACATAGAGGTCTAATCAATTTAGAGTTCCGGTCTCAGTAGAGATTAATTTGAATTACTAGAATTTAGGAGAAGGTGCCGTTATATTTAGACTTCTAGTTTCAATGAAAATGGTTCAATTGACCCAACGGATAGGATTGCTAGGACGTTTGGTATATCTAGGACTCTTGCTCATGATTGATAATTAAATTTTTCTAATTGTGCAAAGAATAGAAAAATACCTGAACTTTCTCATGAGCATAATTTGATGAACCAGGTTCTTCAAGTGAAACTTCTCTTGATTATGCCTCAAATGTCAAAATAGAAAATTTGTAAGAGATTAGTGAATTACATAGACACATGTCACAAGAGTATACTATTTACAGTATGAGACTGAGTAGAAATTAGTCTAATATTCACAAAAATTAAGAACTCCTTAGCCAAATTTTTTTTTCATTGTGCATTCTGAACTGGACCTTTTAGGTGATCTTAATCATCCCTAATTCCAACCTGTTCCTTTCAAAGTTTTCTCTACTCAGTGCTTTAGTGAAGATGTCGCTATTTGTTTATCAGTAGCACAAAATTCTATGGAGATTAACCCTTTCTCATAGTTATCTCTTAAGAAGTGGTGTCTAACATCTATGTGCTTGGTCCTTTTATGATGAACAGGGTTTTTTGTCATACTTATAGCACTAGTGTTATCACAGAATATAGGTATGCATCCCACTTCTATACGAAAGTCTACTAATTGTTGTTTGATCCACAGTAGTTGAGCACAACAAGAAGCAGCAGCCACATACTCAGCTTCAGCAGTAGATAGGGCTACTGAATTCTGTTTCTTGGTGGCCCATGATACAAGACATAAACCAAGAAAGTGAGTCATACCTGAAGTGCTTTTTCTATCCACTAGGAAACCTGCATAGTCAGCATCAGCATAACCTACTAGATCAAAATTACTACCTTTAGGGTACCATAGGCACAATTCAGTAGTCCCCTTCAGATATCTCAATATCCTCTTGACAGCAGTCAAGTGAGACTCTTTAGGATTAGCTTGAAAACGAGCACAAAGTCCTACACTGAAAACAATGTTAGGTCTGCTGGCAGTAAGATACAAGAGTGAACCAATCATACCCCTATACAATTTTTGATCAACTGATGAACCAGGTTCATCAGCATCTAATTTAGTGGCAGTTGCAATAGGTGTATCTATTTCTTTAGAGTCCTCCATTTTAAACTTCTTGATTAGTTCATTTGTATATTTCTGTTGATGAATCATGGTTCCATTTGAGCTTTGTTTTATCTGTAAGCTAGGAAGAAATTTAGTTCACCCATCATACTCATTTCAAACTCACTTCCCATTAATTTAGCAAATTCCTTGCTCAACCTATCTGTAGTGACCCCAGATATTATATCATCAACATATATTTGTACAACAAGAAGATCTTTACCTTTTTCCCTTAGGAACAAAGTGCTGTCAATTTTACCTCTTTTGTACCCATGCTCCAGAAGGAATTTTGACAATCTTTCATACCAAGCTCTTGGGGCCTGCTTGAGACCATAGAGAGCTTTATCTAGCTTGTATACATGATTAGGACATTCTTTACTTTCGAATCCTGGAGGTTGTCTCACAAACACTTCTTCTTTGAGATAGCCATTTAGGAAGGCACTTTTGACATCCATTTGATGAAGAGTGAATTCCATATGTGCTGCAAAGGCTATGAGGAGTCTAATTGCTTCAAGTCTAGCCACTGGAGCAAAAGTCTCATCATAATCAATGCCTTCCTCTTGACTTGTCACGACCCGGATTTTTCCCACCATCGGGCGTCATGATGGCGCCTACTAACGGAGCTAGGCCAACCATACGTTAAACATTCGCTATTTAACCTCAACAATATAATATACTAACAACAGTTAAAGAAATGCGGAAGACTCTAAGATTAACAAAAGATATAAAAATGCGGAAGTTTTGAAACACATCCCTACCCAAAATCTGGTGTCACTAGCTCACGGACTACTATAGAATACTACAACAAGTCTGAATGAAAGAAATACACATGTCTGTTTCGGTACAATGAAAACAAACTGAAATAAGGAAAGGGACTTCGGCCTGCGAACGCCAGCTAGGCTACCTCGAGAGTCCCTGGACTGAAGATATCTCCCGGATAAGAATCCTACTGCTGCTGTCCAAAAGTTGCTCCTGGATCTGTGCACAAAGAAATGCACAGAGTGTAGCATCAGCACAACCGACCCCATGTGCTGGTAAGTGTCTGGCCTAACCTCGGCGAAGTAGTGACGAGGCTAGACAGGACTACCAAACCAACCTGTACAATTTTTATATACAAATATGCAACAAAAGGAAAAAAAATACCGAAACTAAACAGTTTAAAAGGGAGGGAAACATGCTGTGGGGAAAGTACAATTTGGATATAAAGTTCATCAGCGTAATTAAGAAACATGGCACAACAATAATTATCAAAGAATAAGAAATTCAATAGTTGCACGGCATCACCCTTCGTGCTTTTACTCTCAATCTCACCCAAAGCAATCAAATAAAATGCACGGCATCACCCTTCGTGCTTTCCCTCACGTAGCTCTCATCTCATGGCACGGAATGACCCTTCGTGCAAATATAATCAAATCAGAGCACGGAATGTACCTTCGTGCATAAATAGTCAAAACATAGCACGGAATGACCCTTCGTGCAAATATAATCAAGAATAGCACGGAATGACCCTTCGTGCAATTTCACTCTTCCTCACCCAAATAACAGTCACAACCAAACAGGCAAGAGGAATAAACAAGTAATATGAACTATCCCAGCAAGGGAATAACACAAATAACAACCAAGTCCCGGCAAGGGAACAATAACAATATCTTTCACAACCCGGCAAGGGCATTACTCACTGTAATCAAACCATCCCGGCAAGGGATTAATCACAACTCTTTTCAATACGTTCATCTCTTACTCAATGGTATTTATCACTCGAGCCAATGCTCCAAGATATTAATATTTCACAACTTATCCTCAAACTCTTCACATTTGCAGAAAAACATGTTGTAGCTTAGAAGAGTTCCAAATCATCTCAAAAACAAGTACAAACAAAGGCCCACGGTCATGCTAGACTCCGGTGTATAGACACTCGTCACCACGCCTATACACCGTACTCGATCAATTAACAAATAGCATTTATGATACTCTAATCCTATTCCCTCAAGCCAAAGTTAGATCGAACACTTACCTCTGTCCGAGAATAGAAATCAAGCCTCTAACACCGCCTTTCCCCTAGAATTCGACTCCGAAACAATTCAATAATATCAAATGAGGCTTTACAACATAATCCCATAGCCTAGAAATGAATTTCCTACCATTCTTCCAAAAATAGCAAAATCCGACACCGGGCCCACATGGTCCAAACTCGAGGCTCGGACCAAATTCCAATCACCCATAACCCCACGAGTTCAAATATATAATTTGTTTCAAGATCCGACCCCAAATTGAGGTTGAATCGCCCAAAATTTTCAAAAACCTAACTCTACCCAAAAGCCCTAATTTCTACCTTGATTTCATGTTTTTAGGCCTAGAATTTAGTGATTAGATGATAAAATAATGAGGAAACGATGTTAGGATTACTTACCCAACGAGTTGTGGAGGAAAGGGAACTTGAATTTCGTCTATGGAGGATTTGAGAGAGAGGTTCGTGTGAAGAAGATGGTAAAATCCCGTAATGGCTACTGTTTTAGGCTTTTAAAATAACTGGGCAAAATTGTTCATCGCGTTCGCGACACCCCGGTCGCGTTCGCGATGAAGGAAAATGGGCAGGCATCGCGTTCGCGAGAAGGGGAAGGCGAACGCGTAGAAGAAAATGCTGGGGGTCTGGGCAGGCTTATACGCGAACGCGAGGGAGGCTCGCGAACGCGATGAAGGACAGTTGGGGTTCCAGATATTGGCCTACGCGTTCGCGAGACTGGTATGCGAACGCGAAGAAGGGGGCAGGGGAAACTATGCGAACGCGTGGCCTTTCACGCGAACGCGAAGAAGGCTGGGGTACAAGGCATCGCAAACGCGGGACAAGGTCGCGTTCGCGTAGAACAAAAGACCTGTGCAGAAATTGCAGATAATATGCTAACTTTTCTAAGTGTAAAACACCCCGAACCACCTCCGAAACACTCCCAAGCCCTCGGGGCTCCCAACCAAACACACACACTAACTCATTATCATCCTACGAACTTGCTCGAGCGATCAAATCGCTAAAATAACATCCAAATCAAAGAATCAACCCCCAAAACTCAAAATTTTCATTTCAAAGTTCATAAACCTTCAACTTTAGCTATTTAGGTACAAAACACGTCAAACGACGTCCGATTTCGACCAAATTTCACAGGAAGCGCTTAACGCATATTTAAGACCTGTACCGGGCGTCGGAACCAAAATACGAGCCCGATACCTATATTTTCTAACTCATTTTCATTTCCATTTTTCCTTATTAATTTCAAAAAACAATTCATCAGAAAAATTCTTTTACCAGGGTTCTGGACCTCGGATTTCGACTCCGGGCACATGCCCGAGTCCCATATTTTTCAAAGGACCTCCCGGGCCCGTCACATCGCGGGTCCGGGTCCGTTTACCCAAAATGTTGACCAAAGTCAACTATATCAATATTAATATCATAATTCACCAAATTTTTCACAGAATTCATATATTTTAACATAAAAATTTTCCGGCTTCGCACCCGGAGTGCGCACGCAAATCGAGGCAACCAAAAGTGAGGTTTCCAAGGCCTCGAAGCACAGAACGAATGAGGAAACAGGTGATGACCCTTTGGGTCGTCATATGACTATAGCCTTGAACCACCAACCTTGCCTTATTTCTTGTAACTGTTCCATCTTCATCTAGTTTGTTCCTGAAGACCCATTTTGTCCCAATGACTGACCTGTCTTTTGGTTTTGGAACTAAGTGCCAGACTTGGCTTCTTTCAAACTGATTGAGCTTATCTTGCATAGCATTGACCCAATCTACATCTTGTAGAGCTTCACTCACTTTTTTAGGTTCAATGAGGTACAGAAAAGCATCAAATGCACACAGGTTCTTCAGTTGTGATCTTGTCTTGACCCCAGATGTTGGATCATTGATGATGTTCTCAATGGGGTGAGAACTCAGGTACTTGTAAGATTTCCCCACCATCTAGTTCCTGCTAGATTCTCCTTCATAGTTATGCTGCAGAGGAACAGGTTCAGGTACAGGTTCCTTCAGATTGGTTCCCCCTGTCAGGTTGCCCTGGGTGAGAGGACCTGTTCCATCACCTGCTCCTTCCTTTGATGCCACTTTTACTTGTGTTGTAACTTCAGTCAATCGTCTCACCAGTCCAATGGCTTCATCTTCATGTTCCTGTCTCTCAGAAAGAGTGTTAGATTCATCAAACACAACATGTACACTCTCTTCAACACATAGAGTTCTTTTATTAAACACTTTGTATGCTTTGCTATGTGAAGAATATCCCAAGAATACTCCCTCATCACTTCTGGGATCAAACTTACCTAGGGAGTCTTTGCCATTATTGTGCACATAGACTTACAACCAAAAGCCCTAAGATGGGATATGTTTGGTTTTCTCCCTTTAAGTAACTCATAGGGAGTTTTCTCTACATGAGGTCTAGTCATGCATCTATTTATTATATAACAAGCAGTGTTTATAGCCTCTGCCCAGAAGCTATGAGGTAGTTTACTGGAAAGTAGCATGGTCCTTTCCATATCCTCAAGGGTCCTGTTCTTCCTTTCAACTACCCCATTTTGCTGAGGAGTCCTAGGGGCAGAAAAATTATGATCTATTCCATTTTCATCACAAAATTTAGCAAACTTTGCATTTTCAAATTCAGTTCCATGATCAGACCTAATGGATGCAAGTTGATTTCCTAATTGTTTCTGGGTTTTTCTAATAAAAGCAGTGAACATTTCAAATGCTTCATCTTTAGAAGTTAGAAACAATACCCAGGTAAATCTAGAATAATCATCAACAAGCACCATTACATATCTTTTACCACCTCTGCTCATGGTTCTCATTGGACCACAAAGATCCATATGAACCAGTTCCAACGTCTTGGACGTACTTACCATTTTCTTAGGTTTGAAGGATGTCCTTACCTGCTTCCCCCTTGCACATGCCTCACAAACTTTGTCTTCCTTGAACTTGATATTAGGTAACCCTATCACCAAGTCCTTGGAGACTAATTTGTTCAATTGATTTAGACTGGCATGGCCAAGTCTTTTGTGCCAAAGGAGGGGATCATTAATTAACACACTCAAGCAAGTTAGTTCATTTTCAGAAAGAGTTGACAAATCTACAATGTAAATATTGTTAACTCTTTTTCCCTTTCTTTCCATTTCCAAAGGAGACATTACCTCCTTTTAGGTTCTCAAGTGAAAGGAACTGGTTCTTGTTACCAGTCATATGTTTTGAGCAGCCACTATCCATGTACCATATTTGGCTCCTCCCTTCACTTGGTCCTGCAAAATGAAATCAGGGGTTAGTCTTAGGAACCCAAACTAGTTTGGGTCCCTTTCTATGGGCAAAAGGATGAATTAAATTTTTCTTTGCCCAACCAGGCAGTTTGTGCTTTTCTTGAACAAAGGCTTTGTTCTTTTGACTGGCCATTTTTGTAATGGCCAGTATTACCACAGTGTGTGCAGATCTTATTCTCAGGAAGTGTGAGATACTTGTTTTTGGGATCCCATTTTGGAGCTTGTGTCCCAAATCCAAGTCCTCTCTTGTTGCTACTATGATGTTCTTGCAGCCAGGAGAGTGCATCGGAAGCCTTGTTCCATTTGCATGTTCTGTCTAGTTCATGCTTTACCTTTCCTAAATCTTCTTTTAGGACTTTAATCAATTCATCTTTCTTGTACAGTTCATCTTTCATTTTTCCTAGATTTTCTTCTAGGGTGAGAAATGATTGATCAGCCCTTTTCTTTTCTGTCCCTAATTTCAGTTTAATATTTTCAGATCTAAGTTCTAGAATCTTATTTTCAAGTTGATGAACCTGGTTCTTCAACTCAGTATTTGTGTTGTCACTCTCATCAGCCCTAGACTCTAACCTTTTACATTTTTCTTCTAGGATAACACATTCCTTAGACAGAACATCCTTCTCACTATTTATTATTTCAGACTCATCTATGAAGTCCATCAGCAGATCAGCCAGTTTTTCTTTAGACAAGAACTTAATATTTTCTTTAAGGTGTAGAATACTTACCTCCTGTTCATCTTCTGATTCTCCGATGGCCATTAGAGCTTGATCCTCCTCAGCTTCATCTTCAGAGTCCTCATCTGATGTTTCTCCCCAAGCAGCAACCATAGCCTTAGTTGAACCTTTGTTTCTTTTCGGTTGAACCTGTTCCTTCTTCCTGTTTCTTCTTTCAGCTCTTTCTTTCTTCCATTCAATCTCCCATTGAGGGCAGTTTTTGATGTGGTGATCAGTCTTCCCACACTTGTAACACTCCTCATTGGTTTGTTTCTCAGGAGCCCTCGGTTTGCTGAATGTTGTTCCTTTTGAAGCACCCTTTCCTCTCATAAGATATTTCTTGAAATCTCTGGTTATCATAGCCATTTCATCATCTTCAAGATCTGATCCTTCTGAAATTCTGAGAGCCAGACTTCTTTCTTTCTTTGGAGCATCCATCTTCATTGTTTGCCTTCTCAATTCATAGGCAGTGAGATTTCCAATCAGTTCATCCAACTTCAAAGTAGCAATGTTCTTGGATTCCTGAATGGCAGTGATTTTGCTTTCCCAGGAGATTGGCAAAACTCTAGTTAGAATCTTCTCCACCTTGTCTTCTTCCAGGATAATCCTTCCAAGAGACTCAAGTTCATTTGTCAGTGTAGTGAACCTGGTATACATTTCTTGGATAGTTTCTCCATCCTTCATAGTAAAATTCTCATATTGAGAATACAGCAGTGTTCCTCTTGACCTCTTCACCTGAGGTGTTCCTTCATGAGCCACTTGTAAAGTGTCCCAAATCTCCTTGGCAGTAGTACAGCCTTGAATCCTGCTGTACTCATCAGGACCAAGTCCACACACTAACCATTTCTTGGCTTTTGCATTTTTCTCCCATTTCCTTAGATCTTTAGCAGTACAATCTACTCTTGTTATTAGAACATCCACTCCTTCAGCATTCTTCCTGGTTGTGGCTAAAGGACCATCGGTGATGATATCCCAAAGCTCATAGTCTTCGCCCATTATATGGTCCCTCATTCTGTTTTTCCACCAGGAGTAGTAGAGACCATTGAAGAGAGGAGGCCTGGCAGTGGATTGCCCTTCCCAGTTCCCAGGTGGTGTAAGGTGTTAACCTCTTCAAGGATAACCTGCTCTGATACCAATTTATGTTATAAACGTCAATACCACACAAGAGGGGGAGTGATTTGTGTGGTACCTAATTTTCGCGTTAGAAGAAACTGGTTCTTCTAAGTGTTCTAACTACAGCAGTTTGCGGAATAATAAATGCTGAATGTAAAGTGCACAGAGATTTTTACGTGGAAAACACCTGGCTCAAAAGGTGAAAAAACCACGACCTACTACTCAGTAGGATTTTCCTAAACTCCACTAAAATCACTGAGCCAAAAACTGCATTTACAAAACTCTTTGTAAACCTAAGGATTAACTCTAATCCCAGTGTAGCACACAGCCTCAACTGTTGCGACACTTTCAAGTTACTTGAATACTCAATATACCTATTACAATTGCTTCTATGAAAGCTGAAAGGTACAATATGAAAACCTACTACAATTGAACTAGACTTAGAATAAACACAATGATGAAACTGGTTCTTCTATCTTAGTTCATATAGCTTCAGACGTGCACACTTGTATCTCGCATATGTTGCTTGCAAATCAGACTTGATCTTTTTGCTCTCAAATATGCTTAACTTCTGCTTATGTGCAATCACCTGTAAAAGAGAACAATCGTTATATTTATAGAGTTAGTAATCAGAGTTTGATAAGAACTCGAATTGTGGATCCTTTGACAATTCGAGTCCAAGAACAACTCTAATTCCTAATCCATATCCTTGATCCAGATGTAATTCTCTTTTCATAAGGAGACTTCAACTCCTTATCCTATATGCAATCTTTTCGATCAATTCAGAAGATATTGTTGCTGATCCTTGAGACTTATCTTCTTCACGCGTATGTCACATGTGTAAGCATATCAACACTGTGTCTCACATGATGGACCTGGTTCATGACTGAGTTTATTTTGTCAATCTTCAAAACTTCATCTGAACTTGGGCCAACATGATGAATTTCCACAAACTTCAATGCAAATTCTACCATTAATTTATGTATTTAGGCCAAGGAACTCACCTCCAATCACACCTAGTCGAAATCCCCTTCAAATTCCGTCCAAGAGCTCTCAAGGTTGCTTAAAAATGGTGGAAATGGACTTAAGCTCGCGGAACAAAATAAGCTTTAAAAACCCTTCTGATAACAGGGATTTTCGCATCTGCGGTCCCATTACCGCATTTGCGTCTACCGCTTCTGCGGTCGGATTTCCGCTTCTGCGGATCCTCATTTAAAACCCACTACCGCATCTGCGGTCCTCCACAGCATATGCGGACCTCGCCTTTGCGGATGGTTGTCCGCCTCTGCGGAAATGCCAAATCCACACCCTTCCGCTTCTGCGACACATCTACCGCATCTGCGGCACCGTAGATGCGGCTCCAAGCCCGCAACTGCGAAGACAGCCCCTTACCTCAAAACTCACACCTGCGGCCAACCAATCGCATCTGCGGAACCGCATATGCGGCCCATATTCCGCAGATGTGGAAACACCTGATACTAGCAAAAACCTGCAATTCACCAAGGTTCAAAACTCCCCGATAGCCATTCGAAATCATCCCGAGGCCCCCCGGGACCTCAACCAAAAATACAAACATGATCCAATACCTTATTCAAACTTGCTCGAATCATCAAAACACCACAAATAACACCTAAACCATCAAATTACTTAAAATTCAAGCCTAAGTTCATCCAAATCTTTCGAAACTCGCATTCGATAAAAAGCCCAACCAAAACACCTCCGAATGACCTGAAATTTTGCACACACATCCGAAATCACCTAGCGAAGCTACAACAACTCTCGGAATTCCATTCGGACCCTCGGATCAAATCTCACCTATCAACCGGAATTCGCCAGAATACTAACTTCGCCAATTCAAGCCTAATTCTACACCGGACCTCCAAAATAAATTCTGATCACACTCCTAAGTCACAAATCATCCCCCGAAGCTAACCGAATCACCGAAAATCACATCCGAATCCTCTAACTCATAAGTCAACATCCAGTTGACTTTTCCAAGGCAAACCTTCCTTAAAGAGACTAAGTGTCTCATTTCCTACCAAAATCAATCCAAATCAACTCGATCACATCAACTACCGACAATGAAGCACATAGAAACATAAGATGGGGAAAACGGGACGGTAACTCACGTGACGACGGGCCGGGGCGTCACAATAACTTGCTATATCACCAGTGCCTTGAACTAATCCTGATAGTTCCTTAAGCAGGTGGTATAATTTAGCATCATTTGACTGACCAAACCTGTGTTCAAGGCTGGTCCAGAGATCCTTGGCAGATTTGGAGTAAATCACATTATCCCCAATGTCCTTGGATAGTGAGTTTAACAGCAATAGGTAACCATACCATTACACATACTCCATGGCTTGAAATCTTTGGATGTGATTACAGGAGGAGAACATATCTTTTCCATCCTTGAAAGCCTCTCCCATTGAAGGTTGCGTTGACAAAAGTCATGCCTGGTGCATCAGAAGAGTGAAGAAAGTAAGGTGGTTTGGGTCGAAGTTGACTGCATTTCCAGCTACAGTCTGAATGACAGATGCATCAGAAGTTTCTGTATCAGGCATGATGAAGAGGATGAGTCACAGAAGATTTAGATGATTTTGTAGTGAATTGAGCTCGATGCTCTGATACCATGAAAGTTTGTAAAATCAGAAAATGATGTAGGGAATTTTCTCTCTGTATTTTGTCATTCAGCTGAAGTTGTATATATACAAGTATATCTGTGTAAAAATAAAAATAGAAATGAGACTCCTATACACTTGTCTAATTGCTATTGGCTATCTAATAACTAACTATTATTCTTTACAAGGTGTGTCACATGCCTCACACATGTGGGTTTATTCTAGAATCCAAAGTTGTTATACAACTGTATTTCTTCATTATGCTGGACGGCTAGGATTTAATTGATCAAATTTATGATCAACGGTTGAGATGAGTCCATGACTTGAGTCCTTTTGTGCAAATATATTATTTTGATTCCTAGAGAATTCCGAAGCCTTTGTTCTTGTCGGAAACCCTAGAGACTTTCTCTTCTCTTCTTCTTCATTGTGAGCTTCATCATTTAGCAGACTCAATTCATAGGGCAAATCATAGGGCTTCTTTTCTTCAAGGTTGCACATATTTTATTGACCATTAAGACACCCTTGAGTGCCATTTAAAAGAACTGGTTATTATTATAAACGAATTCCATCATAACTCATGGATAATTTCAATTTCGAGCCAATAATTAACTGACAACACGCGATTAGATGTTTAATAATCTTATGTGAAACCAAACAAGGAATCCAATGAGAACTAAAATTTATATGCCGACTGTATAAAAATATTATCCTTTTCATTTATTCTATTATCAAGTGGGAAACCAGAATGTGGAAAAAGTAATTGGATTTGCAATTAATGCCCATAGTGCCAAACGGGAACACAAAATAAATACAGTAATTGTTAATGAGTTAAAAAGATTAGTCTCTTTGGGACATCCGATAATAAAAATTAAAATAAATTAAATTAAGCGCGGTGAAATTCAAATTAAGAAATGAATGATTTTATTGAATTTTGAAGTTACATATATCCAGCAGTCGAAAAGAAATTAATGAAGTATTTAGCAGAATTACAATTCCACTGCTTTCTTTTCTTCAGCCATATCTGCTTAACTCTTGTATCTTTTGGGTCCTCTACCTTAAGCCTTGAATTTTGGGAATTGAGCTGCAAAAATACAACAAAATCAATTAAAAAGATGGAACAAGAGCTAATAAAAAGAAAAACAAGCATATATAGAAAATCAATATCGATTAGGACATTCATTGTGCACTCAGCATACTATTCAAATAAAATCTATATGATTAAAAGTTGCATAAATTTAGGAGTTTTCAGCTAGCGTTTGGACAATAGTTTTGGTTGAAACTTGAAAAAAAAAAAAGTTTTTGAAGATGAGTTAAAAAATAATTTTTGAAAGTTGAAATTATATGTGGACATGCATTTTACTTGGAAAGAAGTTGATGCTTTATAAGTAGAAAACTTAAAAAACGTGAAAAACTAGTCTAAACCACTTTTTGAAACTTAAAAAATTCATCTTCAAGAACGGCCCAAAAATGACAACTTTTTATAACCAAACAATATTTTCAAATATGTTTTGAAAAAAAAATAAAAAAAATTTATGGACAAACGGAGCTAAGAATATTTAAAATTTTAAAAACAATTGTATAAAAAGGAAAAAAAACTCCTTAATTCTTCAATTAATAGTACTTCCCTTGATTCCAATTATTAGTCATCTTGACAAACTGAATATTTTCGAAATATTTGACGTTTTAAAAATAAGAAATCGTCTATTTGACGTGTTAATCAAATGAAACGTTGAAGGGAGAAATAACTAGGTTAAAAAAAATACTCTAATACTGTTGATTAAGGCGATTAAATGTCATTGTCAATGTTTATAAAGTTTTAAAAGACAGATAATATAAATCGAAGATATACCTCTGATCTCCTTCATTGAACACTCAGTATCACATTTCATCTCACAATAGGTATAACCATGGCCTTCTTGAGAGCATTCCTGGTGACAAGTGTTGTAGCAATCTTTGAACTCTTCTTCAGTGGCTTCAGCCTTAGGGACATTAGACACAGCTGTTAATACAACCATGCACATCAGAAACACCGCAACAAGCTTTTTTGCCTCCATTTTTATTTTCTTTTTTCTTGTTGTTTGCTTTGTTTTTTTGTTTTTAATTGCTTGTGATTTTACAGTGTTTCCTTTGGACGATTTGGTAATGGTAATGGCATAGGTTATTTATAGGGAATTTTGTTGGAGAATAAACCTTAAAGTAGGGAATAGTTTGTGGATTTCCTATGTTGTAGGACATCTATTAGCTTTGCTTAAATTATGGTTACCCACTGAATAGTCATGAGATTCGTTACACATATTTTTATTGGCTAAATCAGGAAATGTTCTTCACCACCTAATTAAACTAAAATTATTAAAAACTAGTAAACTAATCCGTGCTTCGCGCGATTTTCTAGAAAGACACAAATGACATTACAAAAATATTTTTTGTGTGAATTTTGTTGAAAAAATGAAGAATCGTGAGAAATGGTGAATTACATTCTTATTTATATAAATCAGACTACTAACACCATACCGATAATAATTTAGCGAACAATGAATGAAAAGGCACAAATATATTTGCTTCTAAATCTTTTTGAATGAGAATTTACAATATAATTCGAATAAAACTATTTCATGTCACACTATATCACCATTCAATACTTCAAAGTTACCATCAAATGCGCTTGACAGTGACACTCTTCGGAAGTCTAAATTTTACATTGAGTCCTTGAATATAATAACAACGAAAAAAGTAAAAAACTCTATTGATTGAAAAAAAAAATAAAGGAAAAGGGTTAGTTATCCCCAAAAAGAGTTATCACGTATAAGGGGAAAATCAAAAGCTTAGTGAGCGGAAAAAAAAGTAGAGTTTCTATTAATATTACATCTCATTTAATAGTGAATTTATTTTAATATNCTTATCATACTATCATGGGTATATGAGCCAGAAAACCCGTCAATACTCAACATATGACGACCCAACATGATATACAAACTTATACATGTGACATACGGGCCTATAAGGCCAACATGACCATTTGTAAACTCAAAACATAGGCCGACAAGTCCATATAAGTATCCATACACCTGACATCTGTCTACAAGCCTCTAAGAGTACATAAAATCATAAAGGTCGGGACAGGGCCCCGCCATACCAATCAATACCTATCCAAAGCATACTGACCAAATAGGCAACTCCGGAGCAAGTGGAGTGCATCAACACTTCCGCTGAGCTGATAGCCCTCATAATTTGTTCTAAGAAATTTTCTCAAGTAAAAGGGATTAGGTTTCAATTAATTGTTTACTTTAGTTCTTCTAGGACAATAGAAGGCAAAGTTAATTATTTTCTACTAATTTTAGAACTGCATTAACCGTTTCTAGTAACTTTATAAATATTATAGTAATATTTTTATTATATTACATTGTAGCAAATATATTTGGTTAAATTTTCTCAAATAATAGTTCCGATGTATAAATTAATTTATATGCTTTTGAGTAAATGAATTTTTAACGTACATCTTGTTATTTGATTTTCTTCCTTTTATTTGAAATCCAATTTTTACACATACAATATAAGATGTATAAAAGAAAAACGAAACTAATCGAAGTAGAAAAACGAATTAATCAAAGTGGGGAAAAAAATATAAGAACAAACAGCACCAACTTTTCGTGTTTAAAAATAGAATTGAACTAAAAAAATTCATGTTGTACTTTTAAATTTCTTCTTTTATTTCAAATCTAATTTTTATACGCGTGATATAAGATGTGATTTTGTTATCTCAAGTTTTCAATTTTTTTAAGGAAAACAAAATTCAAAATAAAAAAGAATAAAAGAACAAACATGCCAAGTTTCTATTAAGACTGAATCAAATTAAAAAAAAACGTTCATGTTGTAGTTTTTAATTTCACCTTTGTGCTGTTCTTTATTTCCATTTTTTCAGCTCCCCACCCCCATAGTTGTTATACACTCCAAAAAGTTAAAACTTTACCACTTTATTATGATAACAACTAAACTTTTTCTGCCTTGTAGCTAGTACTAATAGAAGCCTACGATAAATATATTTTAAATTCTTCACATTCCACTCATCATAACATTACTGCGTGAACCCGCCAAGGTTTTACTATAAAATGTGTCGAATTTATTTTTTAGACACAAAAACTTCACTTACCAACTGAAAAAATCAAGCAAGAAAAGAGATGGGAAAGGGAGGAAATGTAACGACCCGACTGGTCGTTTTGTGCAATCTCGTCCGGCTCGGCAGTTTGAGGTCACGAGCAGCTTCATATTATGTGTATCGACTTGTGGGTAGGGTTGAATTCAGTTAACGAATAATTCAGAGTCAAATTGGAAGAAGGGAACTAGTTTTGGAAGTTTAAACGGTGAGAATTTGACCGAAATTTGACTTTTGAGTAAACGGCCCTGGAATGGATTGTGGGTGGTCTCAATAGCTTCGTTTGGTGATTTTGGACTTAGGTGCGCGTTCGGATTTGGAGTTGGAGGCCCGTAGGGTAATTTGAGGCGTTTCGGCGAAAGTTGGAAAAGTTGAAGTTTGGGAAAATGGAGGTTAAAATATCATGGTATAGCCAGTTTTCACACTGGTCAATGAAAAATAGCCAGCGTTTATCAAGTCAATGAAAAATAGCCACTATTTTGCTGCAACAGGGACCGGTCCAGTATAATATACGGGAGTTCTGGTGCATTTGTGTACGAACTCCAGCATATTATGCTGGACCGGTATACTTTGCTAACTCCTGTAAAATTTGCGGGAGACTGGAGCACCAGTGCTCCAAACTCCAGTATATTATACTAAACAATTATACTTGTTGGAACTCCCGTAAAATTTGCGGGAGTTCCAGCATAAGTATGCTTAAACTCCCGTAAATTTTACGGGAGTTCCAGGATAGGAGTTCCAGCATAATTATGCTTGAACTCCCGTAAAATTTGCGGGAGTTCCAGCATAGTTATCCTGGAACTCCCGTAAAATTTACGGGAGTTCAAGCATACTTATGCTGGAACTCCCCTAAAATTTGCGGGCGTATTTTTCCGGATTTTGAACAGTGTTTCTGCTCAGATTTAAAGTGGCTAAATTTCGATGACTTTTGAAACTTGGCTATTTTTCAACGACCAGTGGTAAATCTGGCTATTTTTGAATTTCTCCCAAAATGGAGAGGTTTGACCCATAGTTGACTTTCATGTTATCGAGGTCAGAATGGGATTCCGAAAGTTGGAGCAACTCCGCTATGTCATTTGGGACTTGCCTGCAAAATTTGGTGTCGTTTGGAGTTGATTTGGTATGGTTCGGGCGCTTGGTTGCAATTCTAGAAGTTCTTGAAGTTCACGGTGATTTTCATGTGTTTTGGCATCCAATTCATGGTTTTAGAAGTTATAATAATGATTTGAGTGCGCGAGCGAGTTTGTGAGGTGTCTTTTGACTTGTGTGCATATTTGGGTTGGAGCCCCAAGGGCTCGGGTGAGTTCCGGGTTGGTTTTGGAATAACTTTTCATAGTCTTTCATTTCTGGTACTGGTGTCATCGCATTTGCGATGTTTATGTCGCAAATGTGACTATCGCAATTGCGAAGAAGCCTCGCATTTGCGAAGCTGGGCTGCTAAGGGATGGACTCGCATTTGCGAGGAAATCGCCGGTTTTGCGAGGCCTGTCGAATTCGCATTTGCGGACTTAGCATCGCATTCGCGATAAAGGCCGGAGTTGAGTTAGTTCGCATTTGCGAACATTTGGGCCGCATTTGCGATGGCCCTGCTTCGCATTTGCGAAGTGTCTCATCGCAATTGCGATGGAGACAGGATTCTTCAGGCTTCGCATTTGTGAAGTATTCTTCGCTTTTGCGAGTTCGCATTTGTGAACCCAGTGTCGCAAATGCGACATCTGCAGCCAGCTACAAGCTGAGTATTCCGAGTTTTTGCTCATTTTTCATATTTTTGAACCTTAACTCCGAGAGTGGGCGATTTTGAGAGAAGATTTTCATACCAAATCATTGGGTAAGTGCCTCTAATCAATTTTTAACTATAAACCTCGTCCTCTCCCGAGTCCAACCATATAAAATTTATCAAAATCGGACTCCGTTTGGTCCCTCAAATCCTTACTTAAAACTCTCCAAAACTCAAACTCTAACTCCCTCAATTTCACTTTGAAATCATCAATCAAATCCCAACAACAAAGATGGATTCATGAAATATAACCAAAACCTAGTAAAGAGCACTTACCCCAATACCTATGGTGAAAATCTCCCAAATCCGAGCTCCCCAACTCAAAATATGACCGAATGAACAAACCCTAGTTTTATATATTTTTTTGCCAGCTATTCTACCTCGTTTCTCATGCTAAACGATCCCAAAACTCACTTTTTATTCCTCCAATGGATTCCTTGTGAAATTCTAGTCAAGTTAGGCTTTTGAATCACTCAATTTGACCTTAAAATGAATGAGATATGTTGGTTTCAATATTTGCAAATAGTGCAGATTTTTAAATACGCCGTCAGTGGCAATTTCGTAATTAATCTGAAAAATTTGGCAACCTAAGTCTTAGTAAAATGACCATAAAATTCTCATACGATTTCCAAATTCGATGATTCTTTTTGCTACAGTTCCGTAATTACGATACAGATCTAATGCTTCAATCAAAAAAGAAATCGGAGCTCATTTGTTCAATATCCTTTATGCTTGAAGAAATATCGTCGAAACATAAGAAAAACGAGCGCAACACAACCCAAACCTATTCAAAACTCACCCGAGGCCCTCGGGACCTCAACCGATAATTCCAACAAGTCATATATCACTACCCGAACTTAGTCGAACCTCCAGAACACCCAAAACAGCACCAAATCAACCTCGGATTCAAGTCTTAGAACTTCTAAACTTCCAACTTTCGCCAATTCAAGCCTAACTCTACCACGGACCTCCAAATTATATTCAGGATACAATCCTAAGCCTAAAATCACCCAACAAAGCTAATCGAATCATGAAAATCCAAATCCAAATTCTTTTACTCATAAGTCAACTTCTGTGACTTTCTAACTTAGCTATTTAACGAAGAGACTAAGTGTTCATTTCACTCCAAAACTACTCCAAACCCAAAACTACCAACAAGATACAAATCAACACAGCTGAACAATACACAAACAAGTATAGATGGGGAAAATGGGGCTATAAATCTCATAACGAACGACCGGGTCGTTACACGACCCGACTGGTTGTTTTGTGCAATCTCGTCTGGTTCGGCAGTTTGAGGTTACGAGCAGCTTCATATTATGTGTATCGACTTACGTGCAGGGTAGAATTCAGTTAACGGATAATTCAGAGTCAAATTGGAAGAAGGGAACTTGTTTTGGAAGTTTAAACGATGAGAATTTGACGAAATTTGACTTTTGAGTAAACTGCCCCGGAATGCGTTGTAGGTGGTCTCAATAGCTTCGTATGGTGATTTTGGACTTAGCCGCGCGTTCGGATTTGGAGTTGGAGGCCCGTAGGGTAATTTGAGGCGTTTCGACGAAAGTTGGAAAAGTTGAAGTTTGGGAAAATAGAGAGGTTTGACCCATAGTTGACTTTCATGTTATTGAGGTCGAAATGCTATTCCGAAAGTTGGAGCAGCTCCGTTATGTCATTTGGGACTTGCCTGCAAAATTTGGTATCGTTTGGAGTTGATTTGGTATGGTTCGGGCGCTTGGTTGCAATTCTAGAAGTTCTTGAAGTTCATAGTGATTTTCATGCGTTTTGGCATCCGATTCATGGTTTTAGAAGTTATATTAATGATTTGAGTGAGCAAGCGAGTTCGTGAGGTGTTTTTAGGCTTGTGTACATATTTGGGTTGGAGCCCCAAGGGCTCGGGTAAGTTCCGGGTTGGTTTTGGAATAACTTATCATAGTCTTTCATTTCTGGTACTGGTGTCATCGCATTTGCGATGTTTATGTCGCAAATGCGACTATCGGAATCGCGAAGCAGCCTCGCATTTGCGAAGCTGAGCTGCTAAGGGATGGACTTGCATTTGCGAGGAAATCACCGCTTTTGCGAGGCCTGTTGTGTTTGCATTTGCGGACTTAGCATCACATTTGTGATAATGGCCGGAGTTGAGTTAGTTTGCATTTGCGAACATTTGGGCCGCATTTGCGATGGCCCTGCTTCGCATTTGCGAAATGTCTCATCGCAATTGCGATAGAGACAGATTCTTCAGGCTTCGCATTTGCGAAGTATTCTTCGCTTTTGCGAGTTCGCATTTGCGAACCCAGTGTCGCAAATGCGACATCTGCAGCCAGCTACAAGCTGAGTATTCCGAGTTTTTTCTCATTTTTCATATTTTTGAACCTTAACTCCGAGAATGGGCAATTTTGAGAGAAGATTTTCATACCAAATCATTGGGTAAGTGCCTCTAATCAATTTTCAACTACATTTTGTGATTATATCTTAGATTTAACATCAAATTCATGAGAATCTAAAGGAAAATTTGGGGAAAAATTGTGAAACCTTTCAAAAATGTAAAATAATGATTTGAATGAACAAATGGTATCGAAATTTGATAATTTTTGTACGGGTGAACTCGTAGCAGGATGGGTGTTCTGTTTTTGTAAATTTTGTCGGGTTCCGAGGTGCGGGCCCGGGGAGTTGACTTTTGTTGACTTTTTGCAAATTGTATAAGAATTATAGTTTTGTTAATTGAAATTGTTTTCTCTTGCATTGGTTGATGTATTCAAGTCGCTTTTGGCTAGATTGAGCCGGGCATTGATGAATTGGTAAGGAAAAGCTAAATTGAGTATTGAGTTGGCCAGATTGAGGTAAGTATCTTGCCTAACCTTGTGTGGGGGACTTCCCCTTAGGAGTTGAGTCTTCTATGCTACTTGCAGTCCGTGCACGTGAGGTGACGAGTGTGTGCTCGGACTTACTTGTGGAAAATTTGCCTTTAGGTTCCTTAGGTCCTTATGTTCATTATGTGGGAAGTATTCTATTATGATTGAGTTTCCTAATTGCTTAATTTACCTCTATATGCTCCATACATTGTTGTTAGCTTGCCTCTAGCTCTTACTTGTTACTTGGCCCTTATTTCCCTTAATTGAAATGGTTGTTCTCTTTATTGTTCCGTTATCTCTAAACTGTGAATTCCTTTATGACCCCCTGTATATATGCTATGTATCCAAATTGCCGTGGTTGCCGGTGTAGTTATCACGTGTTTTCTATGTCTTGTTATTTTGTTAATGTTATTGCGCTTCTTGGTTATTGCGTGAGTCTTACACTGTGACTGTTGTGATTCTTATTACGTACTATTTATGCTTAAATTGATGAGCATTCATGTTGGACCAGACTTATGGTATTTCCTTAGTATTTGACCGTTGTTGAGTATTGACTCAAGTTGGGATTTATTTTGTGAAGTTAACTGTTGGAACGAGATTGGTTATAGCTGATTCCCTTGCCGGGATGTATTTGTTTCTATTGTTGATTCCCTTGCCGGGATGTATTTTTTCTATTGTTGATTCCCTTGCCGGTTGTATTTGTTTCTATTGTTGATTTCCTTGCCGGGATGTTGTTGTTTCTAATGTTTGGATGAGGAAAGAGTGATAAAGCACGAAGGGTGATGCCGTGCACATTTACATTTATATTGATGCATATGGTGAAGAAGAGAGATAAAGCACGAAGGGTGATGCCGGGCACATTTATATTATTCATATGGGGAGGAAGAGTGATAAAGCACGAAGGGTGATGTCGTGCACATTTACATTTATATTGATGGATATGGTGAGGAAGAGAGTTAAAGTACGAAGGGTGATGCCATGCACATTTACAATTATATTGATGCATATGGTGAGGAAGAGAGATAAAGCACGAAGGGTGATGCCGTGCACATTTATATTATTTATATGGTGAGGAAGAGTGATAAAGCATGAAGGGTGATGTTGTGCACATTTACATTTATATTGATTGCGTGGTGAGGATTGAGAGTTAAAGCACGAAGGGTGATGCCGTGTACTTTCTGCTTGTTGTGTTTATTTGTTGTTGTCAATTCAAGTATTTTAACTGTTTAGATTCCTTTACTGCTGTGATCCTTTGTGTTGGAACCCATACTGTTTTCAATACGTGGTTCGTGCTAGGATCATCTGTATTTGGGGCTTTGATTGGGATTATTGCATATCGACTATCCGAAGAAATGGGTCAGCTCTATGGTGTTGGGTCAGCATAGCAATGGAGCTAATTGGTCCTTTCGAATGGGAATTCTCTACCGGCATTTGTGGCAGCACTCTTGGATTGGATGGTTTGTGTGACTCGATTGAGTGGGGAGGGGTATTCCCAATGACTTAGTTGCGTGCAGGCGAATCTCAGAGAGTTCTCAATGGTGTTGGCCACGGCTTGAGTCGGTTGTCTTCTATGGTACAAGGAAAATGTTGTACATTATGGTTTTCTCTTGGATGGATATCAGAATTTAATAGAATGTTGGCATTATTGGATAGCATATATGAAGAGCGTGCATTTTGGAAGGGACCTTGAGTTTTGGGTTGTAGATGCGCGGCTAGTGCCATGGTGATTACTGGGTCTTGAGGCTTTTGAGGTTCAGGTTTTGCTACGTGGCCGGAAAATCTATATGGGTGCTTCAGTAAGATGATGGGGTGTGAGTGATGTATCAGCCATTTGATTTGCGTAGTTGAGTTTGAGTATGGAAATTTTGGTATTCCTGAGGTTTTCGGAGACTGGCTGTCCCCATATGCAGGCTATTTCTTGTTTGTGGATTGTGAAGGCATGTGAGAATGGGATAACTGATAGAATACATAATCGATAGGTTGCTATGGACTTTTTGAAGGATATTTACCTAATTGGGAAGGATCGGGATTCGGTTGGGGGTTGTTTGAAAGCTCAACGAGAATATGTATTTTATTTCAAGTCAAGTTTGTGTGCTCTTGTGAGATTGTTATCACGGATATGTTACCGGGCAAAAGGGATATTATTTGTGTCCCTGGCCTATGTTATGTGCTACTCTCTTATGTTGTGATGGGCTGTGAGGTTGTATGATTATTCTCCACGCATGTTGTAATTCCGTTCAGGCCTTATGGCGATGTGGGCGAAATGACCCTCGTGATGTTGATTGGTTCATTGCACCTTAGTTGTGCTTGCTTTCTTCCATGTTTTGTTAATTCTATTTATTTTTCCCACAGTTATACTTATGCACTCTACTGTGTTTGATATCAGTATTCATGTGATCAATGAACCGAACACTTTGGCTTGATTAGTATCTGGGAGCGGGCTGTACGCCGCAGCAGATGTTATGTGGGATACCCTTCCTTGTGTTTATTTGGTGTTGTGTTTTCCCTCTGTGGGATGATTTGATGAAGAACTGCACTTTTGTTGTTACACATGTTGTACTCGTTAGATAATTCTTATACTTTGCTTTTCTTTATTTGTGCCGCATAATTTAGTTATTGTTGGTTTTGTGTACGAACTGTGTAATGTGAGAATCCGCGTGGTTCCGTGATGAGTTGTTAGTTGGGCTGCTTGTATTGGCTGAGATGAGGTTCTTAGACCTGAAATTTGTACTATGGTATTGGGGGTGAGAAGTGTTTGGAAGTATGATGATGTTTCTGCTAAGATTTGGGTAATGGCCCTTGGCGGGCGAAGGGGTTTCTTGACTTTTTGTCTTCATGAGCGACTATGAGTTTCCACATGTTTCTTTATCATGGGCAGTGTTGTGGAAGTCCGGAACAAGGTTGTATTCAGTGTGAAGTATATTGCCGGCATCCAGGATATTATTTGAGCAGCTATGGTGGTCAGATGTTATTGCTTCGGGCATTTGAGTTGTGTGGAGCAGCGTGTGATTGTATTCTGGATTGGAATTTGGCTTGATTAATCTTGTTAAGGCTCATGCAGTGTGATGACGTGGAATTCGGATCCGATGATGAATTTCAGATGTTGAGGTTTGGGTTCTGTTCTAAGGTTATGGGCTAAGGAGGAGATGAGATCTTCAGTTAAGTTGCATTGTCAGTTCTGCTTAGGTTGGGTGATGGGGAATCACCCCCGGGTGTATGTATGGTGAGCTCATGCAGTGGTTCGATGGCTTTGGAATGACTCCGGGCACGTTCGAGGACGAACGTATGTTTAAGTGGAGGAGGATGTAACGACCTGTCACGACCAAAAATCTAACCATGGCCATGATGGCGCCTAACGTGTTACAAGGCAAGCCTATTCCCAAAATATTACTACTAATTTGATTATAAGAATTTAATAAAACATTTCCAATAATTTAATTCTTGATAAACTAAACCTACTCTAAATATAAATAATATAAAATACGGAAACGAGTCCCAAACATCGGGGTGTCACTAAGTCACGAGCGTCTAAAACTATGAAGTAAGATATATAAACTGTCTAACTCTCCAAAATTAGAAATGACAAAAGGAGTAACAAGGTCCTGCGGACACTAGCAGCTACCATGACAGATAGCCCGCCTGAACTCAACGATTGTCGCGCTCTAACTCACCTGGATCTGCACATAAAGTTCAGGGTGTAGTATGAGTACAACCGACTCAGTAGTAACAAAAATAACTAAGGAACTGAGCAGTAGTGACGAGCTAAGCAAAACTGTCCAATTATTTATTTTTCACAATTTTAAAAATAGCAGGAATAAACAGGTAAATTCCATAACTCAGTAAATGCCACAAAGAAATTTAACAGATAAATACAGCAACAGCAAAAGTAAATGCAACCTCACAGCAATGTCACTCCATCACTCAGCACTCGCACTCAACACTCAACACGCTGCGCTCACTGGGGGTGTGTACAGACTCCGGAGGGGATCCCAAAGCCCAAGCGCTAAGCACGGACAACTCACGCGCTATGGTATTAATATCCTCACAACCAGGCCATCATATCAATACCTGGATCCGCACGGTCAACTCACGTGCTACGTGGACAACTCACGCGCTATGGTATCAATACCTGGACCCGCATGGTCAACTCACGTGCAATGCGGACAACTCACGCGCTATGGTATTAATATCCTCACAATCAGGCCATCGGTTTCACTCAATCATGTACCTCACTAGCCTCACCATCATCAACAAATATGGGGACACAACCTACATCAAGTATCACAGCATATTAGCAAATAATAGAGACAGAGGTAAACATGTACAATAATTTCTATGACTGAGTATAGTTAATTTGAGCATGAATAAAGCCTAAGCATGATCCCTAACATGAAGGCAGCCAAGTTCAACAAAAAGTAAACACATAACCACAGATAATAGCGATTAGGCCTCAGAGCCTCACGGGACGGACCAAGGCTCAATCCCTCGATGTATACACCCACACGCCTGTCACCTAGTGTGGATATCACCTCCAAACAATCACATGATATCAATTTCTCCGGGTTTATACCCTCAAAGCCAGAGTTAAACTGTTACCTACCTCAACATCGTAAAATCCTACTTCGGGATGCCCTCGTCTCTGGACTCGATCTCCAAAAGCTTCGAATCTATCCATAATCAGAATACTACTATCAACATAGTCTAAATAATCGAATTCCACAATAAAACTACATAAATATGCCAGAAATCCGAAATCGGCCAAAACCCGGGCCCCGGGCACATATCTCAAAATCAGTCAAAAATTACAGAATAATAAACCTCGTCCTCTCCCGAGTCTAACCATATAAAATTTATCAAAATCGGACTCCGTTTGGTCCCTCAAATCCTTACTTAAAACTCTCCAAAACTCAAACTCTAACTCCCTCAATTTCACTTTGAAATCGTCAATCAAATCCCAACAACAAAGATGGATTCATGAAATATAACCAAAACCTAGTAATGAGCACTTACCCCAATACCTATGGTGAAAATCTCCAAAATCCGAGCTCCCCAACTCAAAATATGACCGAATGAACAAACCCTAGTTTTATATATTTTTCTGCCAGCTATTCTGCCTCGTTTCTCATGCTAAACGATCCCAAAACTCACTTTTTATTCCTCCAATGGATTCCTTGTCAAATTCTAGTCAAGTTAGGCTTTTGAATCACTCAATTTGACCTTAAAATGAATGAGATATGTTGGTTTCAATATTTGCAAATAGTGCAGATTTTTAAATACGCCGTCAGTGGCAATTTCGTAATTAATCTGAAAAATTTGGGAACCTAAGTCTTAGTAAAATGACCATAAAATCCTCATACGATGTCCAAATTCGATGATTCTTTTTGCTACAGTTCCGTAATTACGATACAGATCTAATGCTTCAATCAAAAAAGAAATCGGAGCTCATTTGTTCAATATTCTTTATGCTTGAAGAAATATCGTCGAAACATAAGAAAAACGAGCGCAACACAATCCAAACCTATTCAAAACTCACCCGAGGCCCTCGGGACCTCAACCGATAATTCCAACAAGTCATATATCAGTACCCGAACTTAGTCGAACCTCCAGAACACCCAAAACAACACCAAATCAACCTCGGATTCAAGTCTTAGAACTTCTAAACTTCCAACTTTCGCCAATTCAAGCCTAACTCTACCACGGACCTCCAAATTATATTCAGGACACAATCCTAAGTCTAAAATCACCCAACAAAGCTAATCGAATCATAAAAATCCAAATCCAAATTCTTTTACTCATAAGTCAAGTTCTGTGACTTTCTAACTTAGCTTTCTAACGAAGAGACTAAGTGTTCATTTCACTCCAAAACTACTCCAAACCCAAACCTACCAACAAGATACAAATCAACACAGCTGAACAATACACAAACAAGCATAGATGGGGAAAATGGGGCTATAACTCTCATAACGAACGACCGGGTCGTTACACGACCCGACTGGTCATTTTGTGCAATCTCGTCTGGTTCAGCAGTTTGAGGTTACGAGCAGCTTCATATTATGTGTATCGACTTGCGTGCAGGGTTGAATTTAGTTAACGGATAATTCAGAGTCAAATTGGAAGAAGGGAACTTGTTTTGGAAGTTTAAACGATGTGAATTTGACGAAATTTGACTTTTGAGTAAACTGCCCCGGAATGGGTTGTAGGTGGTCTCAATAGCTTGGTATGGTGATTTTGGACTTAGCCGCACGTTCGGATTTGGAGTTGGAGGCCCGTAGGGTAATTTGAGGCGTTTCGACGAAAGTTGGAAAAGTTGAAGTTTGGGAAAATAGAGAGGTTTGACCCATAGTTGACTTTCATGTTATTGAGGTCAAAATGCTATTCCAAAAGTTGGAGCAGCTCCGTTATGTCATTTGGGACTTGCCTGCAAAATTTGGTATCGTTTGGAGTTGATTTGGTATGGTTCGGGCGCTTGGTTGCAATTCTAGAAGTTCTTGAAGTTCATAGTGATTTTCATGCGTTTTGGCATCCGATTCATGGTTTTAGAAGTTATATTAATGATTTGAGTGAGTGAGCGAGTTCGTGAGGTGTTTTTAGGCTTGTGTGCATATTTGGGTTGGAGCCCCAAGGGCTCGGGTGAGTTCCGGGTTGGTTTTGGAATAACTTTTCATAGTCTTTCATTTCTGGTACTGGTGTCATCGCATTTGCGATGTTTATGTCGCAAATGCGACTATCGCAATTGCGAAGCAGCTTCGCATTTGCGAAGCTGGGCTGCTAAGGGATGGACTCGCATTTGCAAGGAAATCGCCGCTTTTGCGAGGCCTGTTGTGTTCGCATTTGCGGACTTAGCATCACATTTGCGATAATGGCCGGAGTTGAGTTAGTTTGCATTTCGGAACATTTGGGCCGCATTTGCGATGGCCCTGCTTCGCATTTGCGAAATGTCTCATCGCAATTGCGATGGAGACAGATTCTTCAGGCTTCGCATTTGCGAAGTATTCTTCGCGTTTGCGAGTTCGCATTTGCGAACCCAGTGTCGCAAATGCGACATCTGCAGCCAGCTACAAGCTGAGTATTCCGAGTTTTTTCTCATTTTTCATATTTTTGAACCTTAACTCCGACAGTGGGCGATTTTGAGAGAAGATTTTCATACCAAATCATTGGGTAAGTGCCTCTAATCAATTTTCAACTACATTTTGTGATTATATCTTAGATTTAACATCAAATTCATGAGAATCTAAAGGAAAATTTGGGGAAAAATTGTGAAACCTTTCAAAAATGTAAAATGATGATTTGAATGAACAAATGGTATCGAAATTTGATAATTTTTGTACGGGTGAACTCGTAGTGGGATGGGTGTTCTGTTTTTGTAAATTTTGTCGGGTTCCGAGGTGCGGGCCCGGGGAGTTGACTTTTGTTGACTTTTTGCAAATTGTATAAGAATTATAGTTTTGTTAATTGAAATTGTTTTCTCTTGCATTGGTTGATGTATTCAAGTCGTTTTTGGCTAGATTGAGCCGGGCATTGATGAATTGGTAAAGGAAAAGCTAAATTGAGTATTGAGTTGGCCAGATTGAGGTAAGTATCTTGCCTAACCTTGTGTGGGGGACTTCCCCTTAGGAGTTGAGTCTTCTATGCTACTTGCAGTCTGTGCACGCGAGGTGACGAGTGTGTGCTCGGACTTACTTGTGAAAAATTTGCCTTTAGGTTCCTTAGGTCCTTATGTTCATTATGTGGGAAGTATTCTATTATGATTGAGTTTCCTAATTGCTTAATTTACCTCTATATGCTCCATACGATGTTGTTAGCTTGCCTCTAGCTCTTACTTGTTACTTGGGCCTTATTTGCCTTAATTGAATAGTTGTTCTCTTTATTGTTCCGTTATCTCTTAATTGTGAATTCCTCTATGACCCCGTGTATATATGCTATGTATCCAAATTGTCGTGGTTGCCGGTGTAGTTATCACGTGCTTGTTATGTCTTGTTGTTTTGTTAATGTTATTGCGCTTCTTGGTTATTGCGTGAGTCTTACACTGTGACTGTTGTGATTCTTATTACGTACTATTTATGCTTAAATTGATGAGTATTCATGTTGGACCAGGCTTATGGTATTTCCTTAGTATTTGACCGTTGTTGAGTATTGACTCAAGTTGGGATTTATTTTGTGAAGTTAACTGTTGGAACGAGATTGGTTATAGCTGATTCCCTTGCTGGGATGTATTTGTTTCTATTGTTGATTTCCTTGCCGGGATGTATTTGTTTCTATTGTCGATTCCCTTGCCGGGTGTATTTGTTTCTATTGTTGATTCCCTTGCCGGGATGTTGTTGCTTCTACTGTTTGGGTGAGGAAAGAGTGATAAAGCACGAAGGGTGATGCCGTGGACATTTACATTTATATTGATGCATATGGTGAGGAAGAGAGATAAAGCACAAAGGGTGATGCCGTGCATATTTATATTATTCATATGGGGAGGAAGAGTGATAAAGCACGGAGGGTGATGCCGTACACATTTACATTTATATTGATGCATATGGCGAGGAAGAGAGATAAAGCACGAAGGGTGATGCCGTGCACATTTATATTATTTATATGGTGAGGAAGAGTGATAAAGCACGAAGGGTGATACCGTGCACATTTACATTTATATTGATTGCATGGTGAGGATTGAGAGTTAAAGCACGAAGGGTGATGACGTGTACTTTCTGCTTGCTGTGTTTATTTGTGGTTGTCAATTCAAGTGTTTTAACTGTTTAGATTGCTTTACTGCTGTGATCCTTTGTATTGGAACCCATAGTGTTTTCAATACCTCGCCGTATTTATATATATGTATTTCAATACTTCAAATTTCAATAATTGTTACATTTTATTTATTCAATTAGTTTCTCAATTAAATTTCCTAAAACCGTCTAAGGTTGTATTTTACTTAAAAAGGAATTCCTACTAAGTTAATTTATTAAATCTCATGTTAAAGATAATAATTCATTCGATGTTGTATTTAAAATTAAAAATGGTACATGTTTTATTCAAATGATTTCTAAAAATAGCTTCATCTTTTTTTGCTGAGTTCCTAATTGGTTTAAAAGTTGTACTCTACTTTATGTATGTAAATGAGACTCCTGGAACATCCTAATTGCATTAGTTATGGATCCTATGTACTGAGTAACATGAGAACATTGTTGTACAAAGTGAGACAAAATATGTGGGCACAAGGTGCCGAGGGTGCTAAAGGTTTGGAAGTTGAGGTTATGATATGAGACATCGAGTTCTGAGATGGCTAGAGTTGAGCACCAGAAGCGATATGATAGATTGAGTTGTCACTGTCTTCCTTACTTGAGTTCATTCTACTTCTCTGTGTTCCAACTATGTTTGTGTTGATTTACTTGGTTATCTTTCGTTCCATCCGAGCTTCCTTTTATTATTTCGACTGTTTGTAGATTGGTTTATCCTTGATGTTGATATTATTTCGTTACCTTTATCTTGATATTTGCAATCATATCCTGTTTAATCTGTCTGACCAATAGGTCTCTTGACCGTTCCTCGTCACTACCCCACCGAGGTTAGTTTTGATACTTACTGGGCACCGCCGTGGTGTGCTCATACTACACTTCTGTACATTTTTGTGTACAGATCCAGGTATTGATCGATAGTAGTTGTGCGGATCGTCGCGGTGGAGACTCAAGGTAACTTGCTGCTGCATTCGCAGGCCCCGGAGTCACCTTCGTTTGTATTTACATTCCATTGGTTCCTTCTCGTTCTGAAACAGTGTTGTATTTATTTTTGTATAACTACTCTTAGAAAGGCTTATGACTTGTACCACCGATTTTGGAAAATTGTGATTTATTCAGAGCTATTTAATTTGAAGTTAGTAAATGTCAAGGTTATTTCAGTTAATGTTAGGCTTACCTAGTTTAGAGACTAGGTGCCATCACGACTCATTCGGAGGGATTTTAGGGTCGTGACAGAAAAATAATAAACTATTTAATATTCTTTTCTATTTCTTGTGAAATTAGACTTGTATGCGAAGCGTGTTTTTATTTTCTCACAAGCAAATGCAGCATAACCAAAACTCCGCTCAAAATCCCAATTTCAAAACAGCTCTAACAATATCTTCAAAATCAAAATAATCCAAATGCAACAAAATTAACCTTCAAAGACAACCAAACCTAAAATTTAAACAATGAAATTACAATAAATATAACACGGGAGACTAACATACTAAGCACAATAGATATTTTAATTTTCAACAATTCGAGGAGAAAAGGCCTCAAACACAAAGGGCAATACTTCCAACTAACATAAATGAGAATAGAAAAGGGAAAATGTTAAAAGCAAAAAAAAAAAAAAAAAAAGGTAAAATAAGGGGAGAAGGCAAAAAGCTGATGGCACCAAAAAATAATCTTTGAGATGCATTTTCAAGCCTTCGGCTTTTTCTCCGCCATAGTTTTATCATCGGAGGGTTTCTCCAACACTGGTTTTTCTCAGTCTTATGCCTTCCCATAGGGCTTTGGATTTTATAGTGAGAAATTAAAAAAATATTCTAAGAAAGTGGATACAGAGGGATTTGAGGAAAAGAAATAAATGGATTAATAAGGAGGGGGAGAAAACGGAAGAGAAGTAAGGAAGAAAGATAAATTTGAAGAAAGGGAGTAAACAGAGTAATAATGAGCATAAAGAAAACGGAAGAAAGAGAGATGAAACAGATTTGATGAATAGCAATAAAAGGAGTAATAATGACAAAGAGATTTTTTTTGCATTTTTTTGACAGAAAATAAGAAAAAAGTTCAAAAATCTGAGAAAAAAAAGATAAACTATCATACTGGTTAAAGAAGCATGCCACATCACCTTTTCTATTCTCAACTTTATATTTATATATTGATATGCATACTTGAAAGCAAGACGGAGCTAGCATGGAAAGTACGGTAAAATTCAGTAACTTCGGTGTATATTTTTTAAGAAACTCATTAAATATGTATATATAATTATATATATTTCATACCTCAATAACTTCAAATTCAGAATCCATAAGTTTCAAATCATGAATCTGGTCTTGCTTGACAGTTGTTTCCAGCCTTCCACGTTTTATAGGATAGTAATTAACTGGAGTAGCAATTACTACTTTAACATAATTTAACATGTTATAGCAAGTAACTTATCTTATTTTTCTAACGGTGCTAATTCAGTACTAACTAGAGATAAGAAAAGTGAACTGCTTCTGACACTACCAGTTTACGCTTCTTATATATATACTAGTATCTGATCACGTGCGTTGCACGTGTACTCCCTGTGAATTGATACTAATTTTTTAAGAATCACATATATTAGTAAAACATGTGTCTTCCGTATATAATAAAATTTAACGGGAAAGGCATGAAAGCTCTAAGTTATGAAGTAATTTTATTTTAGTGACATTAACTATTTAAAATTGAACAATTGAATACCATCTGAACATGTGATGAAGAATTTAGTTAGTTGGGTATAATTTATAGTTATATTACTTTTGATGTTATAGGTACAAATAAGATAAAACTTCAAAATAATATTGATCTTGATGGTTTTCCATGCCTTGAGCAATAAAACAGAAAAAGAATCATTCTTAAAGCGCAAAACAAAAGACCTTGTGTTTGGCTTTAGATGCATTTTAGTTCATATATAACACAAGTACAAATAAAGTAAATCGAAGAAAAATTAAAAGATTGAGCAGCTGTCACTAAACCTATCTAAACTGCAACCTTCATAGGAGATTTGGCTACTCTAGAAGAATATTTGAGTTCTCTTGATGGCCTTTCTGCCTACAGTCTTATTTGCAACAAATTGGTTGATGTTTAGAAGAACAATATTATATGTGATCGTCACATCGACAAAGAGCCTCTTAAGCTTTGCCTTATTCCTCGTAACCAATTAAATGTCTCGGCACGATTCAACTCTTGGTATCATGAGTAGCATTTTCTACCAATTTCAAGACTGTTATTAAGCTTTATTTTAAATTTATGTCAATCTTATCGTAGTTGATCCATCTCATATGAATTTGTAAACAAAAAAAATAAAAATAAAAATCCTCTATCATGCGAGCCAAAATGTGGTCTCTCTTTCACACTATATTTTCAGGTGTTCCATATCCACCATCCTCATAAAATAGTTCTTGCAAGAGATATATAAGTAATTATCATCTAGAAATATATCTTATGTAAGAAAACTGCGCTCATTAACTTATTTTATATGCAACCGTGTTATGTATCAAGTGAAAAGTAGAAAAAAATATCAAAAGAATCAAGCCCATATAAAAAAAAAAGTTATTTAAAAAGTACGTACATCTGTTTACCTCAAACAAAACTCTAATTCCTGAATCCAATGATCTCAATTAGCATGTGCATGTGGCAAGAAGGAAGAAATAGGTTACTCTTACTTCAACGGCCTACTATTCAACCTGCGGCCGTAAAAATTGAAACACCAGCCATATTGGACAATTAAACTTTTTTTTAATATTGTAAACCTCTGATTCTTAGTGCTCATTAAATTACGTAAATGATATATTGACACTAATGTCTCTTCATTTGCTCCCATGCTTATCTTATTTGAATTTTATGTGTAACTGCTCAAGTGTATTTATTTCTGGAACAATATGATATGACAGTTAAAACATTCTGTTGCATTTATTATATATTGAATTATAAAATGTAATTGTTCAAGTTCTCCATATTTTTATTGCAACATAAAGAATTTTAGTAAACGTATTGGCTTATGAAAGAAAAATTCATTTATCTTTCAAAGGGTATTATAGTCACTCAATATTTAATGGGTAATTTGGTAATTTAAATTTGACTTTAGAGGTTCACACTTTTAGTATAGTATGATCTTGTATAACTAGCATTATATTTTAATCTACAGTTTGCGCAACAAAATAAGTTAGTAAAAAAATATAACCAGAGGTATTGAAAACAAACCAAAATGTTAAAGAGTCATACGTCTTTGCATTGACATTATATAGTTTTCTTATACCATCAGATTAAATTGACCTACAATAATAAGTAATTCTTCATAGAAGGCTGAATATGGTCTTAACTTGAAAAATAAAATAATAATCTTCTATAATCAATTAGATTATACGATAGTGTAAAAAAATATTCACCGTCAATATATATAAGTTAAATCCAAGAACTGTCAGATACGTATTCTAATGATGGACAATAGCTTAATTTTAATTGCAAGAAAACCAATCCCAAAGAAGGATGTCACGAGAATTGGAAAGATTCTAGCAGAAGACCTGAAAGCAAGAATCGAGGAGTCAAACGTGCGAGTCAAGATCCAAAGTTAAGATTCAAGGAGTAAAATTGTTGTGACTGCGAGCTTTATGGAAAACGGATATTCGATTCAACTATTTACCTAAGGAATCAATCAATTAGTATAGAAGATCAATCATTCTACATAAGGATTTGCAGAGAATATTTTATCACGCACAACAGAGAATATTCATCTCATTGGTTTGCAAGTGTTTACCCTTAAAATCGGATAACAATTAAACTTATAAGTGGTTTTAATGATATGTTATTTCACTTGGCACAAACTGATAAATATAAGAATTAATGCTAGGAATTAACAGTAAAACAAAGCAAACTAATGTGATGAACAATTATGGCCCTTGAGCTAATTGCCCTCGAGCCAACTGAACAAGCTATTGAAAGTATGAATTGGACAACAAAGCTTGCAAGAGATAAAAGTGTGATATATTGCTTTGAGATGCCTGAATGTAAGATGGTTATAAAATGATTAGAACCCTCTTTATATAGTAGAGGAATTTTATTTATGATACAATTCTAATTACAGAAGTAAATCCCATGTTGGACTAAGTATCCGATCCTAATTCGATACGTGCCGAGATTTCCGCCACGATCCTCGCCTAATCACAAATATCTTGGATTTCTGTTATTGGACGTAGCAGGCCTTCTTCAATCTTGGTCTATCTCTTTCTCGCTTTGGCCTCGGTAATGGCCGGCCTCGATCTTCATCGGCCGTTGATCCCCGAGCTTATAATCTGTCTCCGTACTATGCTCTGATATAACTGGGGCCGGGCCTTGATTTTCTATCCCGACTTCGGTTAGTCGTACAAAATTAGGCAAGCCCGATTTTGATCGTATACAGATAGTACTCTTGTTTTTTGGAGTGCAATGACAAGAAACAAATTGAGCCTTCGAACTTGCCCTCGATCTATCATGACGTAAGCGTTGTGACGCAAGCGGCAAAGGTGACCGAAACGTCCCGTCGGTTCGTATATCAAGGCATTAAATGCCTGTCAGTTGTTGTCGGTCACTATCGGTTCTGAACCGTCGTTTTCATCCTATAAATGCACTTTTCTTCTCTCGCCCAAACTTTACTTTTGATCTATTTTCATTCTAATCTCCATTTCCCTTCGCCACCTATAAAACCTCTTGCCTTCAAGCTTTTGAATTTCCTTGTTTTTTTCTCCAAAACACCAAACCAATCTCTGTTCTCCTTTGTTCACAATAACAAAATGGCCAAAACATCTAAAACTGTTCCACAGAAAGAAAAGGCTTCCTCATCTCAGCCGGCCGACGAGCAACCAGCTGCAGAGCCACGCGTTGAAGAATTCTTTCCTCCGCCGTGCGTCCTCGATTCTGATTTCGAGGTTGAAAAGACTTTCTCGGTTCCAGGCCGATGCGAGACAATGTCGAGGTACATATGCACAATCACCGGTGGCCTTTTAGACCAAGTAAAAAAGGATTACAACTGAGTAGACAAGCACGTGGTGGTGCCCTCGCATGAGGAGTCAATCACTACGTATGTGGAGGGGTTTCTAAGTGTTTACACCTACCCTTTCACATTGGGCACCTTGGACCGGATTATCATGGACTTCTGCAAGAAGTACGAGGTCACCCTCGGCCAAATACACCCCTCCTTCTGGAGGATAGTGATACTGCTCCGCTATTTTGTGAGCCAAGTCGATGGGCTTCCTTTCGCCCTCGACCATCTCATACGCTTATATAGCCCCCGAATTTATCATGGGGAACTAACAAAGCTTCAACATCGGGCTTCCAGGGCGGTTTTATCGAGCATAAATGAGGACAAGGACCGGGGCTGGATGGACCGCTTTCTCCGAGTGAAGACCTCGGACCTTATCCCGACCGAAAGTATGCCATTTCCGGAGAAATGGAATATGAGACGTTAGTGTAACTCCCTTTTTAGTTTCTGCTTATCACCTTCATCTTTTCATCCTTTCTTATTGGTGTTATATTTGATGCAGCTGTTGCCTGGATGCCGGGTACGGTTCCCCAGCTCGAGAACTGGGCCAGAAGCTTAGTGTCGAAATCGACACACGCTGAGCGCGCATGGCGCGAATTGGCGAGAGGTCGATGAGAGGCCCGAAACCACAGTAAGTTTTTATATAATCTGATTGTTTCGACCACTGTTTGGGTATTTTTCCGAGCTTATTTATTTTCCTTCTTTTATAGGTCTTGGGAGGGAGGTGATGATGAGGCCCCCGTCTGGTGAAGAAGAAAACTCACTCCCTGCCCCGAAGCCAGCAAAGGAAAGCAAGAAGAAAAAGGCTTCGACCTCCAAGGGGCCAAAGCCTAAGAATAAAGCAGCTCAAAAGTCCAAGAAGGATGTGATTACCCTGTCCATGGAGTCAGTTAAACTCCTAAGAAAGGAAGAAGAAGAAGAAGAAGAAGAAGAAGAAGAAGAAGAAGAAGAAGAAGAAGAAGAAGAAGAAGAAGAAGAAGAAGAAGAAGAAAAGGAGGATGATTCCCGTCTAGTGGCTCGAGCACGAGCTAATACCGAGGGTCAAAAGGCCACCAGATCAATTGAAACTGGAAATATTCTGCCTTGATCTGACGGGGCCCAAGAGGGGGACAGTTGGAGTCCCTGAGCCGACTGGAGCTGAAGGTACCTCACCTCGGGGTGAGAAGGCATCGGAAATGGATGTGGACGCCGGTCCCGAGGCTCCTCGAAATGAGGAGAGCATCCCAAGAGATCCACCTGGGGCAATAGAAATCGGAGACTCCCCGTCGCTTCCTTCATTCTTCAAAGAGGAAGTTCGGGAGGCTCGGGCCATAAAGACTCCTCATGTAGACGGCGCACTCGGAGGGGAGAACTTTTTCGTATTTCGCTGGGGTCAATGATGTTGCTGGCTTGAGAGAATTGGAGGTATCGAGGAAGAGCTTGAGCGAATCTACCTCGAGTTTCAGACTGACCAGCCAGTTTCCGGCCTTTAGTGTCAATCTCGAGTGCAAACGAACAATCATCATTTCGATCCCGGAGGATGCACGAGTTTTTGCCACCCCCGTAGGATGGCTGGTTACCTTCGAAGTCTGGTCACGGAGGAAGACAAAGCTCTCATGGACGAGGTGGAAGAACCGTGTCTCTTCAATAAGGCCCAACAAGCTTTCAATCGGGTAAGCCCTAACCTTCCTTGTCAATACCAGTTTCCATACTTGTGTTTTTCTCTTCTTGCCTAATTCTTTTTCTTCTATTTGTATAGGCCTCGGTGCTTCATCGTGAAGCTTTCTTTAGGTCTCAAGGAGAATTGAGCCGATATGAGGCTGATATCTAGGGGCTCACCGAGGAGAAGAATGCCTTTAAACTTCTCAGTGAGCAGAAAGTAGAAGAAATCAAGGGCCTCCGAGCTAAATTGGCCGCGGCCCAGAAAGAACAGAGCGAACTAACCGAGCAGGTAATAAAATTCATAGAAGCTCATGGCGTCAGTTCGGGAGTGATGGCTAACAATTCAATCTCACAGGTCCAGCAGCTACACGAGACGATCGAGCAACTCCGTGGAGAGCTAGATGCAGTGTGGGGGAAAACCATAGCGTGGAAGCAAAATATGGACCGCCTTGCCTCAAAGAAAAAGGCTGCTCGATCTCAGTTATCCTCGACTAAAAGCCAACTCCAAGGCATGAAAGAGAAGAACATGGCACTAGCCAAGAAAATTGAGGAGCTCCAAGCTCGGTTGGTCACGGAACTTGAAGTGGCAAAATCTAAGGCTGAGACGGATAAGGCCGATGTTGAGGAAATCATGTCCGTCTACCGATCTAACGCCGAAGCCGCTCAAGCTCGAGCAAAAGAAGTTGCCGATACTGCTTAGACTCGAGCATACTCGGTTGCCGAGCTTGCCAAGTACCAGTCTCGAAGAGTGACTCTCGAGGAGATCCACGCTCATGGCTTCGATCTCGCCGTCGAGATCAAAGATGCAAAAGAGCTTGAAGCCGAAGCCAAAGCATTGGTCCGTTCTGATGATGATGATTCAAGGAGCATGAGTGGATCCGAGACCGGAGAAGACCCCGAGGGTAAAGATATTTCTCCTGGAGAAGATTAAGTACTTAGGGTCTTTTTTCTGGATTTTTTTCATAGAATTCCGATGGGGCCATGTTGCCCTTGTAAATAACTTTGATGTATATAAAGATCTTTCTTGTGAAATTCCATTCACTTCCGCCGTACGAAATTTGTGCTTTATTTATGCCTTGTGAAATTATTATTCATAGACTTGAAATAAGGTAACCCTTAGGTTTTATTTGAATGAGGATGATGTTTCGAACTCAAAGCAAGATATAGCCCTTAGGCTTTTGTATTAGGCCGACATGGACTTTGTATAAAGAATGTCTATGTCTTTTTTTTTTCCTTTTTCGGCTTAAAAAGTTATTGTCATTTATATTTGTAAAACTTGTAATGCCTTAGCATGGAATAAGGGATTGTTCAAGAGTTCGAACAACTTTGTACTCATTTCCTCTTGTATTATTCATCTTTTCCACTTCATGTGCTTAAACTAACAATGTTAGACATGTATTTTTGCAGATCATGGTTATAAAACGAGGCGTTAAACAAGCACAACAACTCGGGAGAGGTGGTGCCTCCCGAGGGAGTAAGGGAAAGCGAATAGCTAAACTCACTCCCCAGGCTCGGGAAAACATTAAAAAGACCTGTAAACTGATACGGGCCGCTGATAGAGCTGCCTCTCACTCCTCGGGGAGTGAGTATGCACCATCCAGGAGCATAACCTCAGAGTCTGCCCCCACTCACGTCTCTGACCCACTCTAATTACAGGACACTCCCTTCACCTTCACCCTCATCCAAAAGACCAGTTAACGTAATCTCGGATTCGTCTGATGAGTCCGTAGCAGGCAGTGGTGATCAATACTCCACCTCCCCCACAACTTCATTATCCGGGGAGAGTGCAGGATATGGTGAGGGAGGTGAGCCTCAAGTCGGGGGAATTGAACGAACCAGAAAACCTGAAGCATGGGCAGACAGATTTGTGAGTGAGTTGGCTTTCCATAAATTCAGAGAGTGGTGGCCCTTGAGAAAACTGATTCTAGAGAGAGAGCATTCGTTGACAAAGACCTCCTACCTCACAACCCGAACGTGCAAAAGGAATTTAGAACTAGATATGGCTGGGACTTCTTCAAGGAGAGATGTATTGATGCCAATGAACATATGGTGAAAGAATTTTATTGCAATGTTTCTCACATTGTCAAAGATACTAAGGTGACGAAGGTGAGAGACAAAATGGTGGTGTTTGATGGGAAGTCCTTGAATGACTATTTGGGGTTCAAGGAGGAGGATGAGACAGAGTACTTAGCTAAGCTGGCAATGGGTGAGGAGGTGCGTCCATGGTTGGCCGAATACTTGGCAGCCCCAGGCACTGTTCAAAAATGGTTGAAAGCAGGGGAGAAGATTCTGCGGAACACCTTCAGTTTTGAAGCTAAGGGTTGGTTGACATTTGTTTGTAGTAGACTTGACCCGTCCACTCATGATCACACAGTTCCTCTTGCCCGGGCTGTTCTTGTGGCATCCATCATGGCCGGTTTTCCTATCAACGTTGGTAACATCATCTCGAGGGTTATTTCTGCTGTGGGATAGCAGACGACCACAAATTACCCCTTCCCCAACACCCTATCTCTGTACTTTAGGGATTTGAAGGTCAAGAAGAAGCGATTTGATGTCACAACCAAGCCGGTGGCCCCCTACTCATGGTATAGTCAGTTGGGTTTGGATAACCCCAAGTCAAAGAAATACCAGCCACCCACCTCTGCCCCAACTGGCCAGTCTGAGGAGCCAGTTGCGGTAGAGCCTTCTGCTGGACCATCCTCCATCCCTGCCACTTCCACCAGTGAACCCTTGCCCCCAGGTCCTTCTACTTCAGTTGACCCGGCAGTCCCTTCATCAAAGACTCATCAGTTCACTGCCTACCAGCTCAGTCAGTCTTTAGCCAGTTTGAACAACTGGATGTCAGCTGCGACATCCAAGTTGTCCACCTTGGCTACTACAGTTCAGGCCCAGTCAGCACCAGCCACTGTTCAGATTCCTCCTTCTATTGAGGAGACATTGAAGAAGCTCCTGGCCAACCAGGAGAAGATTTTGGAGACTCAGGCCTGTATAGGGAAAAAACTGAATTTATATTGAAGGTGACGTGGCATGACACGTGGACTGGTCAAATGATCAAAACATGATGATCAGTTAAGAGGCACGGGCGATATCAGATACGAGGAGAAGAAAGTTAAATATGCACGAGATGCTATTCAAATGATATGAGTCTCGTATCTATTTAACTTAATTAAAGCCAGGAGGTCAGAAGTAATTGAAGATATGAATCTGATGGCATAAAGGAGTCTAAATTCAGTATTAAATATCAAATACGTTAGTGAATCAGTATTGAATAGGAATGATTGTGTAACATTTCATTTAATGTCGTTTAATGCTCATAATTGCCTCTTTAAGGCTAAGGCATTATACCTTTTCCTAGAAAAATCAACTATAAAAGGAGGAAGTCTCAGCATTTGTAGGGACACGAAAAATCATTGAGATTACATTGAAATACAAATTTATTTACTGCTTTATTATCCTCAAAAATTTCTTATTCTTTTCGTCTCCTGATTATCAGTAACCCGATTTTGTCTCTTAATTTCTAGTTTTAACCGAAATTCTATTTTTTGGTTAAACAAATTGGTTCCGTTACCGGGAATCTGCTAATCTATTCCTTTTTAAGTTACATTTTATTTGTTGTTATCATCATGTCAAACGACAACAACAACAACAACAATAATGCTGGTGAAAATCAAATCCATCAGAATCAAGGAGATTTACACAACATTAACATAGTTCCTTCCCCTCAAAATTCACCACATCAATCCCGTGAAGGTACTCCTGCAACAGAATCTCATGCTGACGAGCAAGGACAATCTGAACATTTTGAGGGAACAGATGAAGCTTTACAGAAAATAATTGATGCACGGGTTAGCCAAGCTCTTCAAGCTCTAGTTAACCGGTTACCTGCTGCATCACCCACACCTACGCCTAATAACAATACATTGTAGAATCCACGTTCTGGCCTTGTTAATTCTGCAAATGAGGGAACCCCCAGCGAACCACGAGAAACGGATCCAGGTAATACAAATAATTCTCGTTTACAAAATTTGGTACTAACTTTGCAGAAACAGCTCAAAGAATAAAACGAGCGCATCGAGAAAATCCCTGGAGTCCCCCCAATAATCAAAGGATTAGATGTGGATAAATACTCACAACAACCTTGGAAACCAAGTGTTGCTCCCCTTCCAATCCCTAAAAAGTTCAAAATGCCTGACATCTCAAAGTATGATGGCACAACGGACCCACGTGATCATGTGACGGCATTTACTACAGGTGTCAAAGGCAATGATTTAACCAAGCAGGAAATAGAGTCCGTGTTGGTCAAGAAATTTGGAGAAACACTCACCAAGGGTGCACTAACCTGGTATTCTCTTTTGCCTGAAAATTCTATAAACTCTTTTGCTGAGCTTGCAGATTCTTTTATTAAGGCGCACTTAGGAGCTCAAAAGGTTGAGAAGAGAATGGAAGACATTTTCAAAATCAAACAAGGGGACTCAGAATTGCTCAGAGATTTTGTTGATAGATTCCAACGGGAAAGGATGACTTTACCCCGTGTACCTGATAATTGGGCTGTAATAGCTTTTGCAAGCAACTTAAATGATAAAAGTTCAGAAGCCACTAGAAGACTTAAAGAAAGCCTTCGAGAGTTCCCTGCAACCACGTGGAATGATGTTTATAACAGGTACAGTACAAAGTTGCGAATCGAAGAAGATATCGTGCCTCGATTTCAACATGAAGAAAGGAGCAGTTCTAGGAGATCCGAAACTGAAAAAAGACCAGGTAAAAACATGTACGATCCTTATATGGGTCCTGCAGGAAAAGATTCACGGTCAAAACAGGAAAATCAACGATATGATCAAAAATCAAGAAACAGGGAATCTGGTTCTTCATCAAGGTTCAGGAATGATCAAAACAGACAAGAGTCACGAGATAATGATGGAAGTTTGAAGGCAAGATTTGGTGGATATAATTTCAATGTCACTACCTCCGAGCTCGTAGCTGTTTTGAGGAGCATGGGAGATAAGGTACGGTGGCCAAAAGAGATGCGGTCAAATCCAAATAAGCGCAATCCAGATCATTGGTGCGAATTTCACAATGATCACGGGCATAAGACTTCGGAATGTAGATTCTTGCAAAGTGAAGTGGACCATCTATTGAAACAAGGGTATCTCACTGAGTTATTTAGTGAGAAAGGTAAGCAAGCCTACATGAAAAATAGGCAAGAACCACCAAAGCCCCCATCACCCAAGAGAACCGTGAATGTGATAAGTGGGGGAGAAGATATTTATGGAGTAACATATACGGCTTCAAATAAAGTTTCCAAAGTAACAATCACGCACGGGAAGCGAGTGCGACAGACCTTAGAAGATGAAAGTATCACTTTTGATGATACAGATACAGAAGGAGTGATCACCCCCCACAACGATGCACTGGTAATATCTTTACTTGTACATGACACTAATGTAAAACGAGTTTTGATTGATCCAGGAAGTTCCGTAAATATTATACTACTAAGGGTATTACGTGAAATGCAAGCTGAAGACAAAATGATACCGAAGGCGCATACCTTGTCCGGGTTCGACAATTCAAGTGTAGTAACAAAAGGAGAGGTAGTTCTAACAACTTTTGTTGCAGGTGTTGTTAAAGAAACTAAATTTCAGATAGTAGATATGGAAATGGCTTATAATATGATCATGGGGAGACCTTGGATCCATGATATGGATGCTGTCCCATCAACTCTACATCAAGTTATTAAATTCCCATCTCCATGGGGAATATGCCAAATCAGAGGCGATCAACAAACATCTAGAAGCATCAATTCCGTTGCAGATTCAATTGTTAATGGTGGAGACAAATAGCAATTACAGAATTTAGGTAAGGGTAAGACGGAGTCAACCTCACCTGAGCAAAAGCAAACAGATGTGGATTCGAGACCTGACACCATTCAAGAACCGGAGGAGAACGAAAATATCAAAACAACGATAGAAGAGCTAGAGGCCTTGGTGTTGTTTATACATTGGCCCGAGAGAAAAGTATACATAGGAGCTAATCTTAGCCCGGAGGTAAAACATAAATTGATTGAATTTTTAAAAGCTAATGCAAATTGTTTTGCTTGGTCACATTCTGACATGACAGGGATACCTCCTGAAGTCATGACTCATAAGTTGAATGAATATCCATCATATCCTCCCGTCAAGCAAAAGAAAAGAAAGCAAGGAACTTTCAAAAATAAGGTGATTCAAGAAGAAGTTCAAAAGTTGCTAAAAATTGGTTCAATTCGTGAGGTAAAATATCCTAACTGGTTAGCTAATACTGTTGTGGTACCTAAGAAGAACGGTAAGTGGCGAGTCTGTGTAGATTACACAAACCTTAATAAAGCCTGTCCAAAAGATTCCTTCCTTTAACCGCACATAGACCAGTTAATTGATGCTACTGCNACAATTTCTTCAACCAGAGGCTCTTGGTTAGACTCAGAAGGTTCTTTGCCCTTAGAAGAGGATCTGTTAGAAAGAGAGCCTCTAGAGATATTGCCAGAACTAGAAGAGGGAGTGATGGAACCAGAGGTACCACCACGAACTGACCTTGTACCACGAAGCACACCTCCTCTACCTCTTCTATGTCTAGCAGGAGCATTGGGGAAACTATCAAGAATTGGGACTCTTTTAGGGTTAAGATTTGAAGACGACATAGTGAGAAGATATGAATAGAAGGTATGAACTGAAGAAGAAGTGAACGAGAGTAAATAGCAAGAAATTTGGTAAAAAGCTTGTGAAGAAGAAGACAAAGGAAAAAGGGGGCAAGTTTATATATAAACTCAACCGTCGATAATTAAGAAGTGTAATGATGGAAAGCCTATAATAAAGGCAACTATCACTTCGTGAATAGTGGAGTTAAAGAAGCCTTAGAAAAAGGCTGCAAAATCGCAGAACTAATGAGAAGGTGACACGTATATGGTGCATTAAATAGAAGAGACAACTGAAGCGTCGACACTTTCATAGCATTGATTATGGCAAAAATTCCCTTTTTTAATGAGGATCCACTTCCCAAATATTTAATTGATAAATAAATGGAAAGTGGGGGGACTATCTGTATAGGGAAAAAACTGAATTTATATTGAAGGTGACGTGGCATGACACGTGGATTGGTCAAATGGTCAAAACATGATGATCAGTTAAGAAGCACGGGCGATATCAGATACGAGGAGAAGAAAGTTAAATAGGCACGAGATGCTATTCAAATGATACGAGTCTCGTATCTATTTAACTTAATTAAAGCCAGGAGGTCAGAAGGAATTGAAGATATGAATCTGATGGCATAAAGGAGTCTAAATTCAGTATTAAATGTCAAATACGTTAGCGAATCGGTATTGAATAGGAATGATTGTGTAACGTTTCATTTAATGTCATTTAATGCTCATAATTGCCTCTTTAAGGCTAAGGCATTATACCTTTTCCTAGAAAAATCAACTATAAAAGGAGGAAGTCTCAGCATTTGTAGGGACACGAAAAATCATTGAGATTACATTGAAATACAAACTTATTTACTGCTTTATTATCCTCAAAAATTTCTTATTCTTTTCGTCTCCTGATTATCAGTAACCCGATTTTTTCTCTTAATTTCTAAGTTTAACCGAAATTCTATTTTTTGGTTAAACAAGGCCACCTTGACTAAGGCGGTAGATTCGCATGGTAAGGCTTTGAAGGAGCTCGCCAAGAACATAAGAAGATGAGAAAGTCAAGGGTGTCGAGGGAGTTAGTGAAGAATCTTCGAGCTGACATGGACAAGCTATTGGCAGACCAGATGCCATTGGACTTGCTATTTGGGGACCCAGCCCTAGACCCAGCAGCATCTCAGCCACAGCAGGAGGAGGAGCCTAGGCACCCAAGAAAGAAGAGGAAGCTTCCTAGCACTGAGGGTGTAGTGATCGAGGTAGCACAGGTTCAGGAGGGTCCCTCCAGTGTTGCACCAGATGTTCAGCCGGTCCATGTCCCGGCCCCTGTCCCAGGAGCAGAGCAGCAGCAAGCCGGGAACCAGTCTGAGGTTCCCACCAGTACAGAGGACCAGGGGACCACTGAGGAGCCCATGCAGACGGATCAGGCTTAGGGAGCCTTTCTATTCCTTTGATCTTATTTTGTGCTTATTTGAGTAGTTGGCATTGGGGACAATGCCAGCTCTTATTCGTGGGGGTGTGCCCTACCTTTTTGGATTATCTGGATGACTGTACATATTGGATTCTTATTATATGTTTTGTTGCTTTGATTTTCTAGTTGGTCTGTATATAACTTCACACTCTAGCTACTTTTCTCGCACTTTTTATTCTCTTTTGGTTTGTATATAAAGTACTTTTGGTACATATTCATCCCTCATTGTATATTCTACTCCCCTATTGTACATATTCATTCGACTTTTCTATTTTCGCAAATTTTTTTCATTTTTAGCTTAATAGATAGGCTCGTAGCCTTTTGTTTTGTTTTTGGCGTTTTCAATAAGCCCTTGGTTTTCTTAATGCCACGGTTTTTTCCAAGGGTAGAGTATAGTGTGAACCGGGTGGCTCTTCCCGATGATAGATGGAGTGACTACCTTCTTAAGGGTTTGAGTCTGTTTTTTTGATTTTTCTTTTATTTTTGATGTTTCGTAGTTAAGGGTACCTCAGGCAAAGCTTCACTTGGGCCTAACATATTTGCCTTTGATCCCATGGTCAAATACATAACGTTGTGTTTAGGGTGTGTGAAAGTCGTGGCCTTGAGACTCTTGTGTTGACCAAACAATCATCATGTGGCCTTTTTGGACCATTGTGCCCTTGAATCATGACTAAGGTCGTTGTGGGACCTCGACTCGATATCTGTAGTAATCCCTTAGCATGTGTGGTGAGGAATAGAATTTTGAGTCCAAGTCCCAAGCCAATGGTCTAGAACTTTCCCCGAGTGTTTGTTGAGGCGAAATCATAGGTGAAGTTTGACTTGAGAAGTGACTATAGGCTCTCCTTGATTCAATTGTAAAATGAACAATTCCATGGCCTACCAATAAAATGATCCCTAGTTAACCTTTTTGAGCCTTAAACCTTCTTCTTTCATGAACCAATGTTACAAGCCTATACCCATTTCTATCCTCTCTTGGCACCCACATTTGCCTTGAGCAATGGCAAAGTCAAAGTTTGGGGGGAGAGACAAGAAGGAAACAAAAAGGGGAAAAGGTACTAAAGAAAAAAGAGAAAGGCAAGGCGATGAAAAAGAGAAAAAGAGAAAGACAAAAAGAAAGAACAAGGTGAAAAAGAATAAAAATGGTCAAGAAAAAAACAAAAGTGAAAAAGGCGTGGAAACAAAAGTAGAAAAAGGAGAAATGATTTGAATTGCCTAAGAAAAAGTGACAATATGTCCCTTTAGCCTTTGAAAAGAAGTGGATTACTCAAATGAGTCAAGAAAGTGTGCCAAAATGAATCAAAGAAAGTGTGCCAAGGGAAGGTTGAACCCATTTGAACAAAACATGTCCTACCCTTACCCAAAATCCCTCGCAATTGATTTCCCAAAAGCCCTATAGGATCTTGAGTCGAAGGGAACCTACATTAGTGGATACTTACATAAGGGGCAAGCATATGGTACCTAAAGCCGGACTTGTGACCTTCTTTGTGAGAGAAATGAGTGAAAGTCCTTCAACCTCGGTTTGTGTGTCAATACTCTAAAAGGTGAGGTTCGCTTAGGGAGAGTTGAGGATGTTTGAGTTTGGGTTCCACAATGACCAAGGTATTTGAGAAAAGCCCTTTGATGAAATATGTCAACCCTTGATGCTCTTGAGTCACACTTGATCCATAGTTTTCAAAAGCTTAAAATGTGTTAATGATGCATTCGTATTGAGGGCAATTGTTAGCCCCAATTGATGCTTGTTGAGGTTACTTTAGGATAGCTGGAAAATTTTTGGATTGCTCTTGTTGGGGAGGGTCTTATTTTGTTTGCTTGAGGACAAGCAAAGGTTTAAGTTTGGGGGAGTTGATAAGCTAGGATTTTACCATAATTATACCCCTTACGTACTATTGCTTTTGTCAAAATTCACCACAAAATAGTCCCAAAAGGCTTACAAGTTACGCTTGATTGCAGGTTTGAGCGACAAGATGACACATGTCAAAGATCGGCTCAAAACGGAGTGAAACTTGCCAAGTGTCAAGAACAAGTGAAGTGGGGAACAGGAAGACCTAGCGCGGACTGCACTGATTTGCCACGCGGCCGCGCTAGGAGATTCAGAGGGGTAAATTTTGAGGTGCAAGCCACACGGCCGCGCTCCATTTCTGTGCGATCCGCGCAAAGGAAGTTCAGAGAAGGCTTAAATCCCACGCGGCCGTGCTACATTTCAGTGCGGTCCGCGTGAAGGAGATTCAGAGACGTGGAATTTTGGCCAAGTCAAGCTATACGGCCGTGCCCCATTCCTGCGCGGTCCGCGCCAACCCTCCGCCGCAGCCGCGCTATATTTGTGCGCGGTCCGCGGACCCCAACTTCAGAGGAGTTTTTAGAGTTCAATGTGCCTAACGCGGCCGCGCGACCTTTTTTGCGCGGTCCGCGCTGACCCTGTAGGGGTATTTTTGTCCAGAATTTCCAGCTCGGTATAAATAGATCTTTTTACCATTTTTAGGTCAAGTTTTAGATTCTGAACAAGAGTTGCGCTCGTGAGAACTATTGTGTAGCCTATTTTGGCAACTTTCCTCTTCAATATCATAGTTTTTAATTAGTAATCAATCATTATGTTATTTTCTTCATCTATTTTTACTGTTTTTTCTTTAATTATGTCTAGTTAAACCCATTAGCTAGGGTTGTGGCTCAACCCTAGTGTGGATAGTTAATGGGTGTTGCATTCTAGGGTGAGATTGAGATTGGGTATTTGTTATTTGGGTTGATTTTGTGTTTCAATCTAGAATTTGTGGTTGCAAACATGAATTCAAGCTTAGTGGGTCTAAATCTTCTTGAGAAAGAGAGTCATATGACCCTAAAAGTTAACCCAACAAGGAATTGGGATGGACCCATGAGAATGGTAGTCCCAATTAACGGGTTAAACCTCGAAAGAGTAACTACCCTACTTGAGCCCTAGTTGCCCGGTCTAATTGGCCTACCTAATTGGTCTCGAGAGAGTCAATTGGGCAAAATCGTTCTCTCTACCGAGAGGTGTGAGAATGAGTGCAATTGTGCAACGGCTATAGCAATAAACCCAGATTTATCAATCTCCCCTTAGTAGCTTCTCACAACCCTAGTGCCTTTTTCCTATATTAAGCACAACTTAGCAATATTTCCTTAGCATAATTTAGCTTTAATCCTTAGATTACAATAGTAGTTTTAAATATAAAAACCCCCAAAAATGTTAGGAGTGCAATTAGAAGTACAAACGCAATTCTAAGCTAAACAGGCAATACAACTCCATTCCAAGCTCCCTGTGGAAATTCGACCCTGATCCGCTATTCGGGTATTAGTTATTGCTACCCACTCTTCCTACCATTGTGTAGTATTGAGACAGCCACGATAAACTATTATAAACAACTGTTGGGGTTTAGAGCATCAACAATTCCAGCCATCAATCCAAATGTAATGAAGAGAGGGGCAGTGCTAAATAGAGAATAGCAACTTCACCTAATACAACCAGTGACCAGGCAAGAGATATGGCTATCTTTGAAAGATATCAATGATTTGAAGGCTCCTGGATAAGATGGGCTCAATGCAGTATTCTTCAAAAAGTCATGGCAAGTCATAGGTGAGGAGGTAACACTGGCTGTCCTGGACTTCTTTGACACAGCCCAGATGTTTAAGCCTGTCAACTGCACCTCAATCACCTTGATCTCTAAAGTTAGAAATCCTACTAGCATTAAAGAATATAGGCCTATTTCATGCTGCACAATATTGTATAAAGTGATTTCAAAAGTACTGACTAAGAGGCTTCAGCAATTTATGGATGCATTAGTTGACAAGACACAGTCTGCTTTTGTTCCTGGAAGAGTGATTGTTGATAACATTATTCTAAGTCATGAACTAGTCAAAGGATATGGAAGGAAAGGAGTGTCACCTAGATGCATGATGAAACTGGATATGCAAAAGGCATACGACTCTATTGAATGGCCATTTCTAGAACAGATTTTGATTGCATTGGCCTTCCCTGGCCAGTTTGTTAAATGGATCATGACATGTGTGCAGAGTGTTACTTATACAATCATGGTGAATGGTTCAACAACTCAGCCATTTGAAGCTAGGAACGGGATCCACTATTCCCATTCCTATTTGTTTTGGCAATGGAGTATCTGACAAGAAGTTTGAAGACTTTAAATCAGATACCAGATTTTAACTATCATCCTAAATGTGCAAAGCTGCAATTAATACAGCTTGGATTTGCAGATGATCTTTTGATGTTTTGCAGGGGTGACCTTGGATCAATTAAACTGTTGTTCAATTGCTTCATGGAGTTTTCGAAAGCATAAGGACTGGTGATCAACATGAACAAAAGCTCTATATTCTTTGGAGGGGTGTCACAAGATATACAGGCAGACATAATGGAGTTTTTAGGCATTCAAAAAGGAGAGCTTCCATTGAGATCTTGGGAGTCCCCTTAAGTTCCAAAAGAGTATCACTACTACAGTGTTAACCTCTAATTGACAAGCTGGTAGGTAGAATAACATCCTGGAAAGCCAAGTTCCAATCATATGTAGGATGGATCCAACTCATCAAGAGTGTGCTATTTTCTATTCAGACTTACTGGGCTCAGATCTTTATGTTACCAAAGAAAATTACGAAGTTAATTGAGGCAATATGTAGAAGTTTCTTATGGACAGGAGAAAGTAGTGTGTCAAAGAAAGCACTACTAGCTTGGGAGAAAGTTTGCCTACCTAAATCAGCAGGAGGTTTCAATGTTATGAATATCAGCCTATGGAACAAGGCAGCTATAAGTAAACAGTTCTGGAATCTTTGTCAAGAGAAAAACAAACTTTGGATACAATGGGTATAGAGCTATTACATCAAGGACAAAAACATATGAGAAGTGCAGATGAATCAAGCATCGTGGATCATGAGAAAGATTGTGAAAGCTAAAGAGAGTTTTGAGGCTGTAGGGTATAACTATGAAGATATAAGAAGAATGAGTAACTGCTCTATTAAGCATATCTACCATAAATTGCGAGGAACTTTTAACAAAGTGAGCTGGAGGAGAGTGGTATGTAACAACGCAGGATGTCCTAGGTGGGTTTTCATGCTAACTATGGTAGCAAATGGCAAACTGTACACTAAGGATAAATTGCAAAGTGGGGCATACAAACTGACCAAGAATGTGTGCTATGTAAGCAGGTAAACGAGTCTATCCAGCATCTATTCTACGAGCGTCAATATGGAGCAAAAACATGGAAGAGCTTGCTAATATGGCAAGGTATAAAAAGAGCCATACATGGGTGGACAAAGGAACTAAAATGGACAGAAAACTGGACACGGAGAAGGAATGCAAAAACAGAACTATATAAGATGGTACTTGCGGGATGTGTTTACTATGTTTGACAAGAGAGAAATGGCAGAATCTTTCAAGATAAAGTGAGAAGATGGGAGATAATTGGCAAGCTGATCATACAAGAAGTACACTGTAGAAGCAACAAGGATGTAGAAAAAGCTTTACGTAATCTTGATTATTATCCAATGTAATAGGTAGAAGTTACAACAACAACGACCTAGAGAAATCCCACTAGTGGGGTCTGGGGAGGGTAGTGTGTACGCAGACCTTACCCCTACTCCGAGGGAGTAGAGAGGTTGTTTCCGAAAGACCCTCGGTTAAAGATAAAAAGACAAAAGGTAGGAAGTTAGGGTATCAAAAAGTAAGAAGTATAAGGGGGAGGAAGTATAGGAAGCATAGGAACATGTATGTAAGGGTATTTTTGAATTATTTGTAAATATTTTCCCTGGTATATGAAAGTTTTAATTATCAAAAAAAAAAAATGCAACTCCATACACAGGACTCGAACCCGAAATCTCTGGTTAAGGATGAATGAGTACTTACCACTCCACCACTATCCACTCGTAGGTAAGGCGCCCAGAGACTTAAGTATACCTTTGCTTTGACCAAAGAACAAAATAATGAAAAAGGTAAAAACAAGTTCAACCAAAATAACCAGAATGACTCGTGCATAAGAACTACGGACTTGTCTCGGCCGCATTTCATTGGAAAAATAGAAAAAAGCTCACTTGTTCCTCAATGCTCTATTTGGCTAAAGTATTCGCAACCTAATTAGCGTCTCTGTAGCAATGTTGAATAACACAGCTTGTCCATTTGAAGCTGGTGGAATTAATTGAATTGCAGTGATTAATTAAATATTCAACGAAGTTAATCAGTTACTCTTTACTCTGACATGCATGAAGAAATATTTTAATTTTTGTATATGAAGCAAGTGTTCCTTAAAAGAGAAGGAACAGTTAGGTTCATTTACTTCCACTTAATGAAGTTGCAACACCCCATATATTATTTAGCTTTCTCTTTATACTTATAAATAAATAAATCAGCCATGTTGCGAAAAGTCTTCAAAATCGTTAAAATTCGTACTTAATGCATGATTCTAGTGAACGTAATATTTCACCACTACATTATCAATTATTACACAACTATCACCGCCAACCACCTCTATCATCAGAATAACCTTAAATGTTATTGTATATGGGTGGACTTGGGTTAGCGCACATCCCGACTTCCCGATAAGTAAAACGAAGTAAGTATGAACATATATATGAGATAACACTACTAGAAATTCGGAAAAAAACGACCAGGAAAAGCGACCAAATTTGGTCGCTTATTGGCCAAAAAGCGACCAAAAAGCGACCAAACAGGCCTGGTCGATATTAAGCTGGTCCCTTTACCTTAGGGACCAAAGTTGGTCGCCAATTAGTGACCAACTTTGGTCTCTAAGATAAAAGGACCAAATATTCCGTGTAAAGAAAAAAGCGACCAACTTTGATCGTATAATATTTTAATAATATAATTTTGGCGACCAAAGTTGGTCGCCACATGTAAATTACTTTTTTTATTTATTTATTATTAATCGAAAAAATGCGACGAACTTTGGTCTATAAAGAAAATATTATATTTTAAAATCTGGATATTAGAGACCAAAGTTGGTCGCTTTATTATTAATTTTTTTAATTTTTTTTTTTAAAAATAAGCGACCAAAGGTTGGTCGCTAACTTCAAGAATTAATTATTTTTTTAATTATAAGCGACCAACTTTGGTCGCTATATTTTCAGAAATTGTTTTTTTTAAATGGAATAGCGACCAAAGTTGGTCGCTTTTGGGAAATCTGGGTTTTAATAGCGACCAAGGTTGGTCGCTATTGCCCAGAAAATTATATTTTTAAGTGAAAAGCGACCAACTAGCGACCAAAGTTGGTCACTTTTTTGGTATATTTTTGGCAGAAACTGCCTGTTTTGGCAGCTACACCACCTGCCAACTTACCAAAAATCCTAGACATGCATTTTATGCCAACAACAACAACAATTAAAAGCAACAAAGTATAAAGTTCAATATAACTAACACATTAAGCTAACAAAACTAAGTTAACGCTTATTACAAGCCCATTCGAAAACTGGTTCTATTGTCTAGTTCAAAGTATATAAAGTACTCAAGGAGTGTTCTTTCAGCATCCTCGTCCGAAAGTTGGATTGCCTCGCCCGATTCATTAGGTGGCTGACTGCGTATGAATTCCCCCACATCAGCTGTGAAGCGAACCTATAAGAAAAATTATATTGAATTAGTATTTCAAAATTTATATAAAAGTAAATCAAAATACTTAATGAAAAGTAAAAAACTTACATGTATAGTCGAGGCTCGACCCTCGACCCACATTTCTGAATTAGTCTCTTTCTTCTTCTTTACAGTACGAGTTTCATTGAATAGCTCATGATCTTGCTTCATTGGCATCATAAAGTTGTCTGGTGGCTTTGGTGATTATCCTCGTGGTACTTACTCGGGATGAACTTGGATACAGAGAATAACTTGGATACAGTACCTGACAGTGTGTGTCTTTGATCAATTGTTGTTCTCATTAGCGACAATGATGATGAGAATGCAATGGCATGTGTTTCAAATAGTGATGGTGTAGGTAGGATTTAACATTTTCTAAGTTGATAAAAGAGGTTATAGAGGAATTCTCTACTTCATTTTACAAGAGGAAAAGAAAGTTAATTGATAGTGACAAGGTTGATGGTGATGGAATGTTTTCCGTTGGTCGTGGCAGTTCCCATAAAACGGGGATCATAAGACTCTATGATGACAAAGATAAAAGGAAATTTTATTCTCAACTTTCTTGCAAGTCTGATCCGTACAAGCTTAATGGGATTGGTGATATTTCTTCGGATTCAGACAATGATTTGACTGGCAAAAGTATGGAAATGCTAATAAAAAGAATTAAAGGTAAAACGTTTTTCTTGGTAGAGAAGGATGTTGAACTGTAACGACCCGACCGGTCGTTTTGAGCTTTTGCACTTTGACCGCCAGTTCTCGGGCATGACTTGCCCGTGTAATGTATTTATGACTGATGTAGACCGTTGGTTTTGGTTTTCAGGAAAAAATCGGAATGAATTTGAAAGAACAGTCTCAGTTGAAAGCTTTGAATTTGAAAGGTTTGACCAAGAGTTGACTTATTTGTATATGAGCTCGGATCGGAGTTTTTATGATTTGGTTAGCTTCGTTGGGTGATTTATGACTTAGGAGCGTGATCGGAATTGGTTTTGGAGGTCCGGTGTAGAATTAGGCTTGAATTGGCGAAGTTAGTATTTTGGCGAATTCCGATTGATAGGTGAGATTTTGATCTGAGGGTCGGAATGGAATTGCGAGAGCTGCTTTAGCTTCGTCATGACATTTGGGATGTGTGTGAAAAATTTCAGGTCATTCGGAGGTGATTTGGTTGGATTTTTGATCAAATGCGTGTTTCGGAAGTTTTAAAAGAACTTAGGCTTGAAATCGACGTAATTTGATGGTTTTGGTGTTTTTTGAGGTGTTTTGATGATTGGAACAAGTTTGAATGATGTTTTAGGATGCGTTGGTGCTTTTGGTTGAGGTCCCGGGGGCCTCGGGGTGATTTCGGATGGCTAACGGAATGTTTGGAACTTGGAAAAGATAGCAGAAAATGCAGTAGTAGTGCAGGCCTAATTTGTCCTTCGCGTTCGCGTGCCTGGGGCCGCGTTCGCGTAGCAGCAGTTTGGCAGGCCAGGCTTTGCTCTTCGCGTTCGTGTTAGGGTGTTCGCATTCGCGGAGGGTGAGTTTCTTGAGCTTCGCGTTCGCGGGGAGTTATTCGCGTTCGCATAGGAGGGTCTGGAGTTCCATTTGTTTTGTTCATCGCATTCACAGTCAAGGTGGTCGCGTTCGCGTAGTTGAAGCTGTGGAAGCAGTGCGTTCGCAACTGGCATGTCGCGTTCGCGTAAGGTAAAAGATGGTCAACATAATTTTGTGCTACGCGTACGCGAGAGATGGACCGCGTTCGCGAAGAAGGCTTTTAAAGCCTGGGCAGAATGTTTTAATAGCTCTTGTCCGCGATTTTGGAGCTAACTTTCACAATTTTTGGGCGATTTTGGAGCTTCTTGAGGAAAATTGAAGAGGGATTCAAGAGATAACACCTGGAGGTAAGATTTTTGAATTCAATCCTTGATTATATTGTGAAATTAACCTAGAAATTCATGGAAATTTAGCTAAAATGGAAGAACTAGGGCTTGGGATTTTGAGATTTTTAAATTGGGATTTGAAGGGCCATTTGAGGTCGGATTTGAGAGTTTTTGATATGTATGAACTCGCGGAAGGATAAGGAACACGTTGATGTAAAAATTCTTGAGTTTCGAGAAGTAGGCCCGAGGCTCGGATTTTGCTAATTTCGGGATTTTTTATATTTTTTGATTGCTTTCGCTTGGGCTTTGTTCCCTTAGCATATTGTGATGTATTCGCTCTGATTGTGGTCAGATTCGACGCGCGTGGAGGCCAATTTGAGGGGCAATGGCGTCGCCAGTTAGAGATTTTTCCGGTTCGAGGTGAGTAATGATTTTAAATGATATCCTGAGGGTTTGAAACCCTGGATTGCACATTGTAGTGTTGTATTGAGGCGAGACACGCGCTGGATGATGAGCGTGGGGTCTTTTACTGTTGGGGATCGTGAGTTGGTCCGTCCCGATTGATGATTTTACCGCACATTTGATTGAAACTTATTTGTTATTATCATAATTTGGGCCGATTGCCATATTTGGGCTTCGTGCCAGTTATTTGAACCCCTTCGGGGATGGTTGTTGATATTTCCTCACTGTTTCGATTTTATACTTGAACCCAGTCATGTATTTTCTACTGTTTTCAAAACTCAGCCAAGTTTATTTTGCTTTAACACTTGAAATGATATTTCCTATACTATTTTTGGGTTGAGCAGCATGTTTTACTGTTGCCCGAGGGGCTTATGTGATTTTTGACTGAGTAAGGCCGAGGGCCTGTGTGTGAGGATACTTTTGGATCGGGCTGCACGCCGCAGCAGTGTTATACTGATACTGATATGAGGCCGAGGGCCTAGACTTGATGCCACGAGATGGCTTGATATTGCGCTTGGGCCGTAAGGGGCCCCTCCCGGAGTCTGCACACCCCCAGTGAGCGTCGTCTATGATAAATGGATCGGGCTGCACGTCGCAGCAGTACTGGTACTGTTCTATGTGTTTACTTTATTTCATTTGTCTGCCATTATCTGTTGGCTGTGCTACTTCATGCAATACCTACCTGATTTCCTGGCATTATCTGAAAAACTGAGTGTTTCCGAGGGGCGAATTTCTGTTCTTATCTGCACTATTATTTCGCATTCAATTGCGTAACCGCTGAAAAAGTTATTTCCAAAAAAGGTTTAAACTGAGCCAAGATGTTTTTCTAAGGATTTCACAGCTTCACTGTTTTTCTAAGAAGGGTTTTACACTGCTCTATACAACATGACGGTTTGTCTTACGTGATTTCTTACTGCTCAGTTATTATTTACCTTTATTACTCACTGAGTTGGAGTACTCACTTTATTCCCTGCACCTCGTGTGCAGATGCAGGTGTTTATTCACCCGGTAGCGGGTTTTGGCTGATTGGAGGCAGAGCTATAGGAGCTTAGCGAGGTGACTGCCAGCGTTCGCAGCACCGCTTCTCTCTCTATTGTTCGTTATTCCTGTTCAGTGTATTTTTAGGCCTTGTAGTTGTATTTACACTCTTATAGAGCTCGTGACTTGTGACACCCCGATTAGGGCTATGTTGGGTTGTACTTCCGCTAATTAATATTATTAAATCATATTTGGACTGCTTATTCATGTTTAATTATTTTTGAAAAGGCGATATGGGTTAGTTGGCTGGCCTTGTCTTCATGAGAGGCGCCATCACGACCAGAGCGGGGATTTGGGTCGTGACATGAACTCTGCATGAACGTGAAGCATCCTACTCTTCCAAGAAAAATGTTTTACCTTTAATTCTTTTTATTAGAATTTTCATACTTTTGTCACTCAGATCATTGTCTGAATCCGAATAAATATCACCAATTCCATTAAGCTTTTACGGATCATACTTGGAAGAAAGTTGAGAATAAAATTTCCTTTCGTCTTTGTCATCATAGAGTCTTATGATCCCGTTTTATAGGAACTGCCACGACCAACGGAACACATTCCATTACCATCAACCTCGTCACTCTCAATTAAACTTCTTTTCCTCTTGGAAAATGAAGTAGAGAATTCCTCTAAAACCTCTTCTTTTATCTACTTAGGAAATGTTAAATTCCTACCTACACCATCACTATTTGATTCACATGCCATTGCCTTCTCATCATCATTGTCGCTAATGAGAAGAACAATTAAAGGCACACTCTACCGGGTACCGTGTCTTAGTTATTCTTGGTGGAAGTTCCATTGCATGTCTAATAAAGTCATCAACCCCTTCTACAAAATCCTCCCGCAATCTAAAATTCCAATACATAAACCAAAATTTCAATTCATATCGTAAAGGTTCAATTCATATCCTAAAGGTTCAACTCATATCCACAAAAGTTCAAGTCATATCCTAAAATTTCAATTTATAATCTAAAATTCCAATACATAATCCAAAATTTCAATTCATATCCTAAAGGTTCAACTCATATCCACAAAAGTTCAAGTCATATCCTAAAATTTCAATTTATAATCTAAAATTCCAATACATAAACCAAAATTTCAATTCATATCCTAAAGGTTCAACTCATATCCACAAAAGTTCAAGTCATATCCTAAAATTTCAATTTATAATCTAAAATTCCAATACATAAACCAAAATTTCAATTCATATCCTAAAGGTTCAACTCATATCCACAAAAGTTCAAGTCATATCCTAAAATTTCAATTTATAATCTAAAATTCCAATACATAAACCAAAATTTCAATTCATATCCTAAAGGTTCAACTCATATCCATAAAAGTTCAAGTCATATCCTAAAATTTCAATTTATAATCTAAAATTCCTTAATTCATAAACCAAAATTTCAATTCATATCCTAAAGGTTCAACTCATATCCACAAAAGTTCAAGTCATATCCTAAAATTTCAATTTATAATCTAAAATTCCAATACATAAACCAAAATTTCAATTCATATCCTAAAGGTTCAACTCATATCCACAAAAGTTCAAGTCATATCCTAAAATTTCAATTTATAATCTAAAATTCCAATACATAAACCAAAATTTCAATTCATATCCTAAAGGTTCAATTCATATCCTAAAGGTTCAACTCATATCCACAAAAGTTCAAGTCATATCCTAAAATCCAATACATAAACCAAAATTTCAATTCATATCCAAAATTTAAATTCATATCCTAAAGGTTCAACTCATATCCACAAAAGTTCAAGTCATATCCTAAAATTTCAATTTATAAGCTAAAACTCCAATACATAAACCAAAATTTCAATTCATATCCTAAAGGTTCAATTCATATCCCAAAGGTTCAACTCATATCCACAAAAGTTCAAGTCATATCCTAATATTTCAATTTATAATCTAAAATTCCAATACATAAACCAAAATTTCAATTCATATCCTAAAGGTTCAACTCATATCCACAAAAGTTCAAGTCATATCCTAAAGTTTTAATTTATAAACTAAAATTCCAATACATAAACCAAAATTTCAATTCATATCCTAAAGGTTCAACTCATATCCACAAAAGTTCAAGTCATATCCTAAAATTTCAATTTATAATCTAAAATCCCAAACTAGATTTATATCCTAAACCCTAGATTATAACTAAACTTTCAAGACAATACAAAGTATAATTGAAACAAAAACTAGAAATAACAAAGATTCAAGGTTATAATTCAAACCTAAAAGTTAGGATTATATCCGAAAAATTTAACCCATACCCTAAAAGTTCGATTCATAAGAACAAATCATAAACCCTAAAAGTTTAGGGTTTCTTCTCTTCAAACCATTTCTTCCCCATATTAGTAGGTAAAACTAAATATTTTAGCTACTAACAATTATCATAGATTTAATTTAGCTAAGAACAATTAATTTTTACAATTCAAACTAGAAGGAATTTAACAAAATTAGTGTATTTCGAAAAAAAATAAAGAAAGGAGAGAGAAACCTACCTGGGCAGTGGAGGACACCGGCGGTGGAGCTGCTGCCGCCGGTGGGCGTCGGTGGCGTCGATGGAGGGAGACGGAAGGGGAGGGGGGGTTTGAGTGTGAGAGAGAGAAGAGAGAGAAGAAAATAAGAGAATATGAGGGGAAACCCGTTTTTTAGCAATTGTTTTTACAAAAAGCGACCAACATTGGTCGCTCATTTTGGTAGCAAAAATGTATTGACTATTTTGACCAAAATAGCGACC